>NW_017100433.1:1571159-1595704 GCF_001263275.1 Habropoda laboriosa | reverse complement strand
TTTCGTCCTTATTCTTTTTTTCTTCTGACAATCTTCCCTACGTTTTCGTTTCGCTCATGAAGATATGTAATTCTCGCTTGGGAACGTAGGAAAATTGATCGGTGACGAGGCGACACCGGAGAATGAACATTCTTGTATAATCTTTACTACCTCGGCCAATAACCTTGGCTCAGATTATACGTATATATATTTCACTCCTCTTTATGGCTCTCCGCGTCTCGCTAGGCTTATTTACTTACCACACGACCACTCTCTGCACTCTGTCCCCTTTTTCTTTTTTATATTTATACGGGGGTTGGTCTCGGTTACGATACCCAGCGATCTCTCGATCCATGTCCGCGCTTATATTTATCCATTTCTCGAATTCAACCGTGTTCATCCTCGTTTCGTACGGTACACGTAGGAATATAGGCGAAACACGAGTAGCGTTTCGTTGGAAATGCCTTTCGAACGTGCGATACTACCGAAGAAGGTTTCGATTAGGCTCGCGGACGATGCAAAACGGGCGTAGCCTGTGTCCGTTTACAGCGAAATGCCACTCACGTTTATGTATCCGATGGCAAGTCCCAAATGTCGTAATACAGTTGTACCATTGAAACGTAACGCGTTTTCTATTCGATCGCATATACGTCGCCTCTTGGAAACCTCTATCTATTAATGGAGTCTCTATTCAGTGGGTCTCTCTGTAAGAGGCAAAGCCGTAGAAATGCAATCTCTGTAATGGTTTTAACTTTTCCACACGGTCAATTGATCCTAATCCGGTAATTTCAAGATAAACGCGGCGACTTTTGCCAATGTGTGGTAGAGAACGAAATTCCTGCTAATTAGATTTCTCCAGGGCTTGTTAACACGTAGAAATTGTATAATCGACAAGTTTTAATATATTTTTCTCTGTTTCTTTGTCTCGAACGTAGGACTGAAATTCGTCGAATGAAATTCATTGGAAAAATTCAAGCTCTGAAAAAAAACCAGTTCCATGATTCATCTTCATTCGGGCACGTGGTAACCGGCGGTTTTTCATTTGGCAACCTCTCTCATCTCTACCCCTACTCTAGCCGCCACCAACGATCTTTTTACATTTCTCTCTCTCTCTGTCTCTCGTCCTCCCTTTCTGGACGACATTAGAAGACCGACCTGTAGCGTTTCTATCGGCGATGCCAGCCACGCTGTGGCTCTCTCATAAAAGCGACAATTACCCGGCGAGCGTCGGCTAAGTGGCCTTGAACGTTGTTTCTTCGCGAGAAGCTATATAGTTTGACCGAACGTTTCCTCGCTTTCGGATCATCGCGACCAATGTGCACTTGTATGTTCCACCGTTTTGCGTCAGTTCAACGTGTGTCTCTGTTCCACCGTTCTCTCCCCACCTCTCTCTCTCTCTGTCTCTAACGAAATTGTCAACGTAGAATAATAGAAAGATCGTGTCCGACGAGATGAGATAACGTAGATTAGCCTGGTGGCGTGATGGGGTGCGTGAGAAAGGTGTTTCCGTCGTATCTCTAACAAGTCTGACGATCCCGCAGATGCCAGTGGATCGTGCGAAACTAAGAAGGGGCCAGTACGTCGGAATTAATCGGCATTAAACTCGCGCGGAAATGTCGATCGGAGTCGAGAGGCGGAGGAAGGTCGAAATCGAGTTTGTGCGTGGCTACGTGCCGTCATCGTGGAGAACAACGACCGGTGTGGCTGGCTACAGGCCAATACCAGTCTAGTTAAAGGGTGAACGTGGAAATCAGGTGGAAGTGGGGGGGTGGTGGAGGAGCAGGTGAAGGAAGGGAAAGGAAGCAGGCAGGTAGAGAGGAAGGAAGATTCGCGGGTGACGAGGAACGTTTTACGCGTGGTGAAAAAAAAAATACTTCATTTAGTGGTTGATCCTCTTTTTTCTCCGTGTGTGCGGTGCCAAGATGCGCTCGCGACGCCGTGACGGCGGCTGAAGGACGAAGAAGCCGAGTGGCTCGTACAGCCCTCGATTCCACCAGCCGGCTCTCCTTTTCCTTTCGTCTACAACACACCCATCCCCGTTTCAACGAAGAAAAAGTGCACTGCAGAGCACTCCTCTCCTCGCTTCGTCGCTTATCTCCTCGGTTGCGCCGATCTGTCACGCGGAACAGGTGAGAACGCCAACCCTTTATCCCGTCCAATTTCAACATTTTCTAGATTCTTCCAGGAATTTCTTGTTATTGCTAACTGCACGAGCGTTGGGTTGTTAATTCTATACTTAACACTTTAAGCGCCGGACCCGCTTTAAAGCGTAATACGTGAACTAGCGATTATGCGCCGGGCCTGGCTAAACGCGTTTTTACGTGTTCGTGCAGAAAAAAATATTATATCCCTTGAACAGCAAGTAGCTTAATATTTGTATCGTTAAAAATCGTCGCTGTGCCTGTAATAAGCACTATGTAAAATTTTGAACAGAAATTTTGTTTTACAAGAGTTAATTTATTTTATTTTGTAAAAGTGCATGTTTCTACAAAACTCGTAAGTATGGCGGCGCTTTAAGTGTCAATATAAGTGCAGGCTGTTTCGAAACATGTGGGCGTAATTTAAGGGATGAATTCAGTATGCTAAAATAAGAAAAAAATTTGTATCTTTTGTATTACCTGTAGTGTTTACCTATTCTCGCGTAATCTATTGGGAAATCTTCCCGCAAAAATAAATAAATGACCTTGTTTCCGAATTATAGCCGTTTACGTCTTCCAGAAATTCTTATCACTCTATTGACTGCTTCTTTCAATCGTCCACAAATAACGCTTCTTATCTCGTGCACCACCTTCTGGTCTGCTATGTGAACACTATTTTGTAATTTCTTTCAATCAGTTTAATACACGAACGAGTGAGAAGATCTAGCCGAGGGTGGTCGCTTCGAACAATTTCTATGGAAATTATTAAATAACATGTACCCTACAAAAAGAGCTATAATTCGAAAACAAGGTCACATCGGGTGTATCTTTGTACGAACTTTTCTTCTTATTTTAGCGAACCAAATCCACCCCTCGAGTTATGCCCACATATTTTGAAACACCCTGTATATATTTAATATAGAGCACCAAAGGCTACAACGTCTCTCTAACACTCAACGCTCTCTGATACTCCGTATTCTCTCTCTGAACTCTTAGTATAATAACAACTTCAACTACCAACCGAGCCACTCGATTTTTTCTTTCTTTTTCAAAGTGCTGTTGTAAGCGATGCGCCCTCTTACCACAGCATGGGTAGATTTAACGGTGTAACCTTCGCAGATTATCTGCAACGCGTAAGTAGACCAGTAAGTCAAGTATAGGGAAATAAATTCACGGAACCTTGATCATGGGCAACCTACCAACTGACCCGCGTCCTCTTCTTTCACACTCTGTTATCCTTGCAACCGCACATTCTCTCTCTCTCTCTCTCTCTCTCTCTATTTTTCTATTTATTCCACTCTATGCAGACGTTGCAGACGTTCTTACAAGACATTCAGTCGCGTCCACCCGAATCCTTGGAAGCTTGTACATCCTTCGTTCACGTAATCTCGAACACTCTGTTCCAAATTCTCATCTTTCGAACTTCTGTCTCTCTGGCTTAGGTATACTCTTCTTTCACATTCGCGGAAACGAATCCTATCAAACGCTAAACGCACGAAAAACCATTGTCTTTCATTCAAATTGAAGCGTAATCCTTCTGCAAGAGTTATTACAATACTCGTGAATAACTGAAGATATCCTAAGAGTTCCCATTCATCGCTATTATTACCAACTCGCAATTATCCTCACAGAGGACGTAACAACAGTTTTCAATTCCTCCAAGTTGTCGCTGCTCGTTTCTTTAATAGAAACGTTCGCGATCTACGAATAGCGTGCGGTCGCCGCAAAAGTTTCAGGTTGCTCTAAAGAAAAATGTATCGTCTTTCGAATTGTTGGAGAAGGAGGGGTAGAAACTCAGCATCTGACAGGTACACGGTAGTTCCTTGGAGGAGTTCGCGTGAGCTTGGCCCCCGTGCGAAATCATTTTACTCCCGGAGCCAAGCTTGAACTTACTCGAACACGCGTACATCTAATCATCGAGACGTTCTCTTTCGAACCGCAATCCCATCGATCGCGGTAGTAACTTCTCTCCCGGCATTAGAACACACAGATAGACATGTACGCGTGTGTGAGAGAGAATTTCCTCAGGATTCCCTTAAACCACGCTTTGTCTTTTCTTCTTCGATCAATACGAACGTCGATGGAATTCGAATTCGTCGTGAATCAAGAGTCCTGTCGGTTCTAACGCGACTCGAGCGTGCACCAGCCAACGTTTCTATCCGACAGACCGATATACCTCTCCCTCCTTTTCTCTCGACAGATTTCTTCGCGTTTTTCACACGGCGAGAAATCTCTGCGTAACGAGCAACGGTCTCGCGTGATTAGATCATTTTTTCTCTCTCTCCTCGATAATAGGAGCGGCCGGTGGCTCGTAAATTCGCTCCGCTCTCCGCGTACTCCTCGCTAGCTGGCCTGAGTTACGACTGCGAGAAGTGACATTAATTCCATGGAGAAACGAATTCATTCTGGCTGAAATTCGGTTAGCGTTTCGCGTCGCGGTACAATTGCCACCTGATTCGTGTCGCGCGTGCGTTCACGCTGTTGCATTTAACCGAGCCGATTCAACCCTTTAATAACTCCCTGCGTTTGGTTAGGCTGCTGGAAATTCTTTCGAACAGCTGAGCTGTTATTGTCAGCTTCCCTGTAATAGATGAGAAAGTATGTTCATAAAAATTTTTCAACCGTATTTTGTCATTTAATTGAGCCGATTCAGCCCTTTAATAATTTTCTGCGTTTGGTTAGGCTACAGGAAATTGAAATTATTGTCAGTTTCTCAATATTATTCTTTCTAAGAACGAAGGAGTTAAGATAAATGACAAAATATGGTCGAAAAATTGGACGAATTTTTCTTTCTATAATGCATAAGAATGTTCGTCCAATATTGGACCATATTTTGTCACTGTTAACTCTTTCTGCTTCATCACTGAAAGTGCAGTAAGCAGTAGCATGAATTTTTCACTGTTAGAACAGTGTCTCGAAGGCTGAAGTTACCACTGAAAAGTGGGAAATAAGTTCGTGCAACTACTTTGTGACTGTGATCAGTCATTTCGGTGTTTAACACGGTACAGCCGCAAGTGGAAATATCAATCATATACGCTACGGTTCATGAGTATCGGGACACCTATTATGTTCTTACATTTATATTCCTTCCTCAAAGTTAGTGTCATTAAACTTATCAAAGTTATCGTTATTTTATATATATCGGTAAAAATATTTGTATTCATTACACTACGAGATTTCAAACTGAATACTTTTTTTTCGGGATCTTAATAACTTTGTAATCGTCCAATTTTTAACTGTGAAGCTGAATAAACATTATTATAATTTTCTAATCACCGTTTAACACTAGAACTCCCAAACCCGTGAAAATGATGGATTTCAGATTTCTCAGTTTAAATTACAGAAATTATTAAGACGCCTTTGTTCAAGTATACTTACAGATCGTTTTGTTGAAACAAAGAAATAATTAGATATACCACTTTATTTTCCATTAACGATTCTAACTCTCAAGTTCTTTATGCAGTCTTATCTAAATACACCAGAAGAGACGAAATTTGCCACATTCAACTCTGGTTGTTCTAGTGTTAACTTTGCTTCACATTCAGCAAGTGTCTTAACCCTTTCCGGTTCTATGTTTTGATTGTAAATAATTATAAATAATAAACCATTTTTTTACGCATTAATATTACACCGAAACTTAGTATTTTGCAAGCAACATTACTCTGAAATATTGAAATAAAGGGAAACTACATAACTGGACTATTTCGACCGCAAAGGGTTAATACTTACGAACAAAAGAGTACATTGATATCCACACAAAAAACACTACCGGCCGAAAGTTTGGAATCACCTCACACTTTTCATCAATATTAAATCTGCTGCTAGTTCTTTATAGATTTGAAGTTTATCTCAATTCTACTTTTATCAATTGATTCGAGTGATAAAAAATTCTCAAAGTCGCTGACTTTTTTCTGGAAATTTTTGCGTAAATGGCAATGCTCAGTGATTCCAAGCTTTTGGCCGATAGTGTATGTCTGTTATTTCCACTGTGTGTTAACTCTGATCATAATGCATACACACGAAATGATCGTCGAAGGAGTTACAGGGTTAATTGTACCATTTGTGTTCCGAGATAGTTACACGGACGTTAAAGGTCCGTATCATTGAACGTGCGTCGATATAAAATATCAGGAAGCACGACGACGACGACGTTACAGTCGCGTTAACGGTGCTCTTCCGTTTAGGATTATGGAGCAATTCCACGGAGGGAATAGAGAAGGCAAACTCTTCTTCTTCTTCTTCCGGGAAAGTTTCGAGTAATTTGTGCCACGGTCGCGTGATGTTTGCGTCCCGGCGCGGCTAGGATAACAAGGACGAACGAAATAACCGAACAGTTCCACTTATCTTTAGACGAAACCTCAGCTATTATTTCACGGATTTGCAGATATTTTTAAAGGGGATCAATAGCTGCTGTTTGCGGTATCTGTGAATCCCTCGAAACACACGCGTTGCAAAACCTTCTTCCTACATGTGTTTCCAGCTTTCTTTTACTATCCTCAATAGTGAAGAAAATTTAAGAATAGATTCTCTCTTGTGCGTTTAGTGTCGCTAAAAAAATTAGCTGCGAAGCCTTAAATCTCTCGAAAGAAGTAAAAACAGAATCACGTTTGTATTTTTAACAGTCTCTTTGTTCACAGTAAATACATTTAACGAGTATAAAAAGCTTTTTGAATTTTAATATTATCAGATTTACAGATTTTCACTTTTCCAATTTGCATTCGCAACGTCAAAATCGGTTTTTCATTTTTAAACAAGTGGTTGCATACAATATTTTTTACTTTCACTCGTATTTTAGTAACAGCTACATTTTTAAAAATTGCGTGCAGCATCCAGCTAACAATAAGTTCCTCGCGTCAAAAGTACCGATTACGAAAGAATTAACTTGCCAAAAAACATGTTTGAAATCACGAAAACCTTCAATTATGGTCATTTTCAAAGAACCATCGCGAGAAACGTTTGTATTTAATTAGCATCCGGAAGATTCGTTTGGAACATCTCCATTGTATCTACGATTTTCATCGCGTGAAAGTGGCTAGCGTCGGTTACACTACTCGTAGCTTTTCGAGAGGATCTCGAACACAAAGGGAGTCCTCGTTCGGCGAGAAAATTTCCAGAACGCTGTTTAGCAGAGGCCAATAGCTTCTTTGTATCCTCGAGTGCTCTGCTTCGTAACGAGCGGCCCTACATAAATAAGCGTAGTCACCCTTGTCACCAGCTTCCAGAGTGCATCTATCGTTCTAGGCCTCGTTACACTTGCTTCCGTATCGAATCAACGTCACTCCGCATCCTCTCCCACTTGATCAACATTTTATCGAAGCACACGTTGTCACACCAATTTCGCTCCGTATCTCCACCTTCGCGCAGTTTCTAAGTTTTCTGAACGAAAACAATTTGCCCGACGTTCGATCCTCCCCCGAACGACCCAAACGCTGCAATTTAATCGCGAACCTAAGCGTTCGGTCGAGGTACGTTCGAAACGAAGTTGCAAAAGCGGTGTGTTTCGTTTGGAACTGAAAACAAACCTAAAACGTCGAACTCGAGAAACTCTCCGTTCTCGTCCCGTGGCAGTTTGTCTACAGAGAAACGGAAGAAAGGGACTGAAACGAGCGTGTACCTTTGTATGTTCGTAGGAAAGAGCACGCGAAGGGGACGAGAAGAGGAACCTGAGGCGACACGGAGTCACGAGGAGGAACCGTCGAATTACCGCTGGAGGAGGGGAGCAAGGGAAGAGGGAGGGACGAGGTAAAGCTAAGAGGTAGTAGCAAGTGGAAGAAACGAAGAAAAGTAGCTGAAAGCGTATTCGCGAGTGTGTTCGGTGAAACGAGAAGACAAAAGTAGGAGCAGAAGTGTCGAATAGAGAGGCAGCAACGGTTCGAAGAACAAGCTGAAGTAAAGAAGATATCGGAAGTTGAAAGTGAGAGAAAAAAAGAAGAAAAGAGAAAAGGGGGTGGTGTTGCGGGGCCGAAAAAGCCTTGTGAAGAGATACTAAGGATTTAGATGGTGGAGGTGCTCGAGAACCGGGCTAGGGAGCCTACGGGGCCGATCAAGGCACCTCGCACCTACCCAGGGCCAGGCAGCCCTGCCTTAGAGAATCGTGTCCTCACCAGGCCGCACTCGCAACCGCGCCAGCGGCCGCGTTTCTCTCGCGTTCCTCTCGACGATGATCTCTCAGTCTCGAGGCTGCTAGCACTTCTAACAAATTACTATACCACGTCGCGATACTCGGTCGCTCGGCTTCCTCGCAAGCTCGTTCACGTCGAGGACATTGGTACACCAGCGGCGGTACTATTTGGCTCTAATTCAAGGAGGCCGCGGATCAGGGTCGCGGAACAGAAACACGGCCAGCACGTCGACACGGACATTGTCGGCGGCTTGGAGCACGCGGACATTGAAGAGGTTGTTGCCAGTGGTGGAAGAAGGTGCGAGGAGGAGGAAGAGGAAGTAGTAGCAGGTTTCAGCGAGGAGGAGGATCGGTTAGGTTCGAGGTGCGTCATTGAGAGAAGTGGGGAGGATCAGTGGTGCTGCAGGGAAAAAGTGGTGACGCAGAATAGAGGAGTGGTTTCGAAGGGAATAGAAGATCTGTCGGAGCCCAGGAAGGGCTCCTTAACAAGGAGCGAGACTGGCGAGCGCAATGTGGCAAAGCGGCGGCATGGGCGCCCATGCGGCCAACAATCCATGGATGAAATTAATGGGCATTGTCCACAAGGAGAGAAGGCATCACGATTCAGGCTCTGCCGCTGCCGCCGCTTCTGGTGTTCAGGGCTCTGCGACTACTGGCAGCAACGACCGGACGCTCAATCAGTGAGTCATACTACTTACTTTATCGCTTCTTTTTTAAGTTATCTTTCTCTCCGATTTCTTTCTATTTTTTTATTTACTTTCCTTTCGTACACAACTTTCTAGAGAGGAAAGTTCTGTTTTTGAAATATATAGCGGAGTCGAATTAAATATCGAGGGCTTTCGAGCCTCGAGGTGGTTTACACACTCGAACACGCTGAATACGAGGTGGTTTTTTTCTAGGTTTGCGAAAAAAGTAGCGCGAGTAGACGCGCTGATGATTTATAACGGAAGCGTGGATAATTTATACTCGAGATTAATCGACGTAGCTACTCTGCAGGTTTCTGTTCTTTCCTCCCCCTATTTTTTTTTTTGCGAAAGTTACACGGTTGTTACGTGACTCGATTACACGTTCCGCTAAATTACGGCTAAGGGTAATTTGCATTCGGCGTTACGTGGAAAAATGGCAGCGATAGCTTTCACGGTTAGGAGAATACGTCAATGAAGACCTAGTCTTACCCGTTAAGGGATGGGGTTAATCGAGGGTGAAACGGGAAGCAACGAATTAACGCGGCGATATTCCGCTTCGAGCTTTATCACAATGCGGATACGTTTTGTCCTAGCCGGGCGTTTTATACTCAACCCGTATTTTTCTACCGGCTCTGGTCTTTTTCATTCTTCTTTCCCGGTGGCACAGCCGCAGTCTGACGCGGTAACGCGATAAATTACAGTGCAATTACAGCATCCGCAACGAGATCAGGCTTTTCCAACCAGCTTATGTACCATACATATACACACAACGTACATACGCGTATGTACGAAATGTCTCGTCGATACGCTATATCGCGGGGAATGCTCTATTTCGAGAAAAGCATAGAAAACCGTGGAGGAACATCTTACGTTTCCACTTTGCCAGGAAATCTGTCTCTCTGGTGACAACCTCTGGTAAAAATCTCACTCCACTTTTAACCAGTACGGGCGATATCGATCGCTAGTCTGGTCGATGGTTGCTCGTAATCTGGTCAAAGAGGTCCAGCAGTCACGTAATAAAACCGTCGAGCGAGCGCATAAAAAGAGCACTCGAGGGTGAAAGCATTGTTTTTTGCGTTGACGAAGAGAGTTCTATGTACCGTATCGGAAGTAGCCTCTCGTCGATTGCACGGAAATATTTCCTCACAGTGGCCACGGATTAAAGGTGAATCGCGCCGCGGCAGAAAGACATCCTCGATATCGGAAGCATCTCTCGAACCAACCTGATAACCGTGTACAATGGCTCTCGCTTTATTTCCCCCCCCTGGGTGAAAAACCACCTTCAGGATCTTTCGATGCTTTCCGCCAACTCTATGGAATCCTGCTACCACCTCTCACCGCCACAAATCCTCCCTTTTTCTCTCTTCTTTAGCTTCTTATCTGGGTACACAGGTGTACATTGTCGAATCCTGAAAAATTCCACACAAGCATCGGCCCCTTTTGTTTCCCCTTTCGCCTCATTTTCAACGGTACCGCGCGCGCGATCGTCGACGAGTTAGCGGTGTGTTTTTCACGGCACCGTTCCAACAATGCTCCTCGCTACTGTCCTACCTATTTCTCTCTCTCTCTCATTTGCAACCACCTTTACCGCTGTTCCGTTGCTGCATACAAATGCAGCGAGGCAGACCGCGTGACGGAGCAAATGTTGCCGCGATTAAAAACCCTCGGTTCTCTCCCCTCTTCCACGCTTTTCTCCGCGTCCTCGAAGGGTGTATGTTTGCTACCCAGAACAAACAAGAAGCAAAGCGATACGTGGGCGTGAGGGGAACACGGGCATCGCTCCTTCGCTCCATTGACAATGCTTTTCCCTCGTCCATTCAGATTCCCTTTTCCTCCTTCTCAGCGAGACCCACTTGTTTTCTGATAAATACTTGTCCTTTGAATTTCAAGCCTCTCATTCAGAATGCGTCCTCACGAGCGTGTGCGCGCGTGTGTGTGGTACCATGTGGTTCAATCGTTCGCGACGATTGTATTCACGGAGGATTGCTTTTTACCAACGGATTCGAACTTCGTCAAAGATTTTTCGCTCACATTTTCCAGTTCGATTGAAACTTTTTCGAGAGAGAGAGTACCTTTATTATTCGACTGTGAGGATCTTTCTCGTATAGAAAAGTGACCATTCTTTGTGCTTCTGGAACGGCGGAGACGGGGAATAACAGATTGGAGTTCTTAAAGGAACGAAGGATTCAAAGGGATTATAGCAGCATCGCGATCATTGTTGCTTTTAAGAGTGTCGTCGTTAAAATATTAGGTTAGGTTCAGACAGTTCTGTTGGATTTTCGCTTCAGGTACGAAGAACCTAACCTAACTTTTTTTTTTCGTCAGCTGTTGTTTAATTTCTATTTTGACCAAGTGTTTTATCTACGATTATTTATTGAACTATGAAAAACCGTGTTCTACGTTCAATTTTTCTTTATGAATTTAAAAAAGGATTATAACCCAACATAACCTAACTTTTTCTTTCGTCAGCCATTGTGTAATTTCTATTTTCAAGGAGTGTTTATTTAACCACGGGAAACCGTGGTCTGAGCTTAATTTTTTTCTACTCTTTTCTCAGAGCCGCGAAGATGACGAACTCTCAGAAATCCTACAGAATTTTTCGAACAACATAATAGCTCGACTTTAGCTTGAACGGTACATCGGTCGTTTTCATTTAGCACTCGCCTTACACCAATCCTTCGCGCGAACTCATTAGAGACGCGACACTAAAGGACACCTAATTTCCTTCTTTTTTCTGAATTTTCCACGGTAGCCGAGTTTCCTATGCAAATTCGACTCTCAGCCGAGGCGTCTAATTTCTGATATCCGTGGCGCGTTTGGCGACCAACATCCGCGCGTACTTTTTCCACTCTTTGCCCTAGAAACTTGGCCTGTTTATATAATTTGGAAAAAGTTCCGAACATTGTTCCAACTTCTCGAAACGATGAAAATTTCGTTTACTCTCTAACTTACTCTTGTACCTTCATTTCCATTTAACCGGATAAATCGATTTTCACGAAAATACTCGTATTTCTCGCGGAAAAATCGCGGAGACTCCGCAGTCTGAAGGAAGCGGTCGAGTAATTTTTTCTGATTTTAATTAGAGCCACGCGATTAGGATAATCTAGCAAAGAAAGGAAAAACGGTGGGTAATATCGTTTCGTTGGAAGAGACGAGCATCGTTTCGGAAGTTCCACGTCGAATTACCGGCACCCAATCGCGACTACGTTTCTGCCTTCGCGATCCGTGACTCTTTCTCGTTTCCGTACGATTTTCCTTCTCTGTCCCATCAGACGAATCGTTAACCAGCCTCGGGAACTGTGGCCAATTCAACCGGTGAATTCGCACCGGCTCGAAATTGCAGCTCCTTCGATCGACCGGCTTCTACGCGAGATTCTTAATTAAACTTCATTTTCCAACTCGAAATTATACCGAGGAAAGAATATCTACTCCACGATGGATTCTTTTAACGAGTGTCGAGTAATTGCTTCTCCCGGTGATTCCACCTAAATTAACCCCTTGACGTATGATTTCTTTTCATGACTACGCGTCTAAGCCTCGGTTACTTAGTGTTTTAGTAGTATATTAAGTAAGAGAAGCTAATGTATCGTGGATTAATTAAATTTGACAATCTTCAGTTTTGTAAATTAATACAAAAATTCGAATTAAAATGAATTTTTCTCATCGACGTAACTGTTTTTATCAGATCTTGACCAAAATCTGTGGCGCGAGTCTGACGAGTTGTCATACGGCAGGGGTTAATACCAGGGAAGTGGTAATTTCACAAACTTTCCATAGTTCTGTTAGGATAAACGTGTTTTAATACTCCAACCGACTTTCTCCATTCCTTCTCCTATCTCTCCAATTTTATTACAATGTAAATTTATGCCTTCTGGGCCATACTAATACAAACTAGACACTTCGAGCTATCAATTAACATCAACAAATTAACAAATATTGTGGAATTAGAAATATAGATAGATGTTTATTAACAAAACATACGAATAATTATAATACATTTGACTATGCCACACACTTCGTCTATTCACGCCTCTCGACTTTTTCAAACACACTGTCCTTCCATCCCTCGCACGCCGTACTTTATAGCCAGGCCCTTCGTGGGCCTCTCGTCGCCGGGGGTTTTCTCGTCGCTCGTCGCCCGCTTTCTCTCTTATGCTGGCCACATTTTCTTAAAACTACGCTTGCTTAAAATTACGATACTACAATATGTAACTTGTTCGAATTTTATAGCGTGTCAGAAAGTACTCTGCTGGGCGTGAAATTAATTGAACGTGTCTACGTTTTTACAATAGTATATGTTATTCAAAGTCTATACCCGCGTAATCCGAGCGTCGTTCGCAAAAGTATGCTTCGAGGGTCTCGTGAAGAGTGAGGACGCGTCGTCCTGCCGATCCCTCTCCATCCCTACGCGAACAGGCCCAGGGAAAGACCCAAAGGGGCGGAGTCACCCCCACCGAGCGCGCTGGGCCTGGCTTCAAGTCTTCCGGACGGATTTTCTCACAAGCATTTCTTGCTTATGTAGCCGGAATTACCCCGCTCTCCCCGATTCGAAGAAACGAAGATTTGTTTCGTGAAACAATTGTTCGATATTTAAAGTCCCTCTTCGGCTAACAGTTTTTAACAATTTTTTCATCGCGATCGAGTGACTTAATTGAAGGATTAGATCAAGCTGTTTTCTTTGTTTTTTCGTCGCTTTTGTAGCTTCGAGTGGGGTTATTTCGATCCGTGTATTAATTATAACAACAAGGATGCGCCTTATTGGAATTCGATATCGACTGGCGAATTTTGTTTACGAAAGTACCAGGTTCGCGCGTATTTTACAAACGATTTGCAAACCGATGGAAAATCCGCGGTGTAAATACTTTGATTATCGTTTCAGCCTCGCAATTCCATTTTAGTGACGGTTTATTACGCGTGCCGCCGGTGTCGCCGAAATACATAATTGTCGCGAGCCGATATTGCTCGACGATAAATCAGAGAGGGAACGCTGTTCGAATTCGCGACGAGGTTTCACGAAATTGCAAAGAAAGATGTTATCGGCAACGGCTGCGACCCGGAGGAACGCATTAAGCCGCTTTAAATCTGGCGATATCGACGCGACCTGCGGATAAATTGCTTCGAAAGTTGGATTCTTTCCGTGGTTATGGTTGCTCGATGCATCGAAACCGGGGCTACGTCGAGTTGCTTCATTTTCTAGGTGAAAATCGAACGGAATTCTGGTATTTCGAGATTAGTAATAGCGCAGACTATTACGTTGCTGTTAGAACACTCTGATTAGTATAGAAATGACACTCGATCATTTTGATCAATTTTTTTGGGGGATATAATTCATGGAAAGGTGCCTGAAATGTATTTTTTCGTATTTAGAGATGTGCAATTTATTATATTTATTTTTGTGCTTTAGAAATAAAATAATGCTGGTGAGTGAAAATTTGAAAAGTAGCGAAAGGGTTAATCGTCGTTCTAAAAATTGATTTACCGAGAGAGACGAGTTAACCAATACGTAGAAGACTATTTATCGAGGAATTATTCATACATAATTGCGCTGTTATTTCTCTATTTAATATAGAATATTTGCATATTTGGAAAAATCAGCATTTGCTTACAAATTTCGCCTGATTTTTAATTACAAACCAAAGAGAATCAATTTCTGTTTGAAACGCGAACCCAGTTAACAGGATAATAATCATGCTGAAACGCTACTTGTACCTTACACGCCGAATTAACTTTATGCGAGTAGCTGCAAAGCGAATCGATTGACTGTAGTTAAAACACTGCATTAGCAAGTGAAATATTTCCTAGTTAACGTACGAAAATGTTTCCTGAAAAATTACAAACACATTCTCATTATCTCTGTTCAAATACAGGTAAAAATACGTAAATACAAAAATGTTCGAAAAAGCTAAACAAACTTTCTCTAATAATACCTAAATAATAAAATTTACGCAAACCATAGTACACTCGTAATTTTCGATATTGCCAATTTTTCCTGCGTTTCTTTATGCAAACTATAGTACACTCATAATTTTCGACACTCCAATTTTTTCTGCGTTTCTTCACGCTTTGATAGTAAGACAGACCGAGTGTAATCATTTCTACACAATTTTTCGCGCAGTCACGTTTACGCAGGAGGATCTCTTTACAGAAAACAGAGAGAGAGAGAGAAACCTTCTCTAATAATACCAAAATTTATGCCAACCATAGTACACTCATAATTTTCGATACTCCAATTTTTCATGCTTCAACGTTAAGACAGACCGAGTGTAATCATTTCTACACAATTTCTCGTAGAGTCACGTTTACGCAGGAGGATCTCTTTACAGAAAACAGAGAGAGAGACAGGAATGGTAATATTTCTCTGTGAAGCGAAACGCGATTTTGATTTACGCCAGAGCCACGGTAGTTCGTGACACACAAACGCGGCGAAAGGCCTTTCGTTTCTGTTAATTATGCGTTGCCGCGGTTACTAATTATGCGGTATTGATGCGCGACAGTTCAGAACGTGAATCGCCCTCTCTTTTAATGACATCACACCTGCGCGCACCGGTGTTCAAGTGGTGGGAGAAGATGGGGCGGAAGATTCGTCACGACTGTGCTACAGATTCTACCTCGAACGAGTGTGCTGTATTTCTTTCCTTTTTTTTTTTTTTCGGGAGAAATAAAAGAGAGAAAGATTTTTCCATCCGCTTGTTAAGTCAACGCGCGAGCAGAACATCGTCTTCTATTTTTGCATTGTAAAAGTGGTCCGAGGTCGAATCGAATTTGGTTTTTAATCCCGCTATCTCGAGAGATGGACGTCCGACCAACGATATCCGCTTCCTTCTTCCTCCTTCTTCCCCCCCCCCCCCCATTCTCGTGAAACTTTCAGAGCTTTAATTCCGAATTACTCGGAGAACTTGGGACGTTTATCTTAATTAAAGTCAAGTTAGTTATCTTTATGACGTGTACCTAGACCGCGTACGAAGATTGCGAGATTTTTTTAGCTTGTACAATGCAGCTCGTATGTGTTTTAGACACTTTTTATCCTCGTGCAGAAAGTATTATACGAATTCAATGAAATTTCCACACCGATGTTGGTATCGTGTATACATCTGGGGAACAAAAAATACACGGAATGTATGTTTAAGTGAATATCTCGGAAATGAAGAGAAAAACCGATGGCACAGTATGATACGTTATCATTGTTGCGTCTATCTTAAAGCAGACCTTTTTAATGTAGAATAATATTTTATTAACAAAGTTTATAACGCTGATCTAGCTATTTTTTTTATCAAGACTTGTGTAGTGTAGAATGAAAATATCCTGGTTTACTTGTTAGAGCTTTTAGAATACGTATTTCGTAATAAATGCAGCGTAAAAAATAAGCTTAACCCTTTGCACTCCGAGTATTTTTCTCATTTTTCACTTTGGCAGTGAAACTTTCGAAAATTAGAAATTTTCTTTCTAAAATAAGAAAAATTCGAAATCTTTGTGAAATTGTTCATTTTAATTTCTCCGGTTCATTCACTTTATTTTAATATAAACGGGACTTTAACGAAGCTATGGTACATATACAACGAATGTCGCCATATTGGCGCTAGTAGAGTGCAAAGGGTTAGGCCCCACGGGGGGCCACGCACTTAGGCCTGGCGACTCTTGGTCTTCGAGGCGAAGAATCGAGAGATGTTTTTCTAAACATCTCCGAGTTTCTTCGTCCTCGAGGACAAGAATATTGCCTCGGCAATGCAGGCCCGCGCCCCCACTTCCTGGGACTTACCCAGGGAAAAGGGGCTACTTAAAGGAGCCCCGAAAAAGGCACGAGGCTTTCTGTCGTAGACTCGCGTCGCCTACACTTCAAAATTAGGTTAAGCGTTATCGGATTCAAATAAATATATTTTTATTAAACAAATTGCCCGAGTAATTACTTTACACCACGTCACTTCCAAAAATTCTTTCACTTTGGCAGTGAAACTTTCGAAAATCAGAAATTTTCTTTCTAAAGTAAGAAAAATTCGAAATCTTTGTGAAATTGTTTATTTCAATTTCTTCCGGGACTTTAACGAAGCTACGATACATGGTTCATTTTAATTTCTCCGGTTCATTCACTTTATTTTAATATAAACGGGACTTTAACGAAGCTACGATACATATAACAAATGTCGCCATGAACAATGAAATTTAAAGAATAAAAATACCTCCATATCAGTATAATATCAGCATAGATAAAAGTAAGCTTAAAAAGTGCATCTATCCGAGAATAAAACTTTTTATAGAGATACTGAAGATCAATCTGTCTTTCGTACGACTTCTTTGTTCCTCGTCAACCAGAATATCTGTGCAGCGAAACAGGCGATTTCCGTCTCTAAATACATTGTACCTAATTCCACGTGTACACCATCGTAATATTTGTGGATTAAAGTCGACGACTAGAAGTCCCAGCCATATTGCGTCAATGAGGGTTACCATCAGACGATACGACTCGTCTTTGTAGCTTGCACCTATGCTCCTAACCGTACTATCTACCCGACTAATCTTTGTCTCCTGGCGGAAATTACGCCGTCGTTTAAATATTTCACCCGGAATCTCGGAATCGGTGGATTACCTCGAATTCATCGTGTCACCGGAAAATAATACCTCGCCAGTAGTGGTACACACTCTCGTCGATTCCGACCACGCTACCTTCCCTCCCTACAATTCTACCTCTCTCTAATCACGAACATTTTGCTCGTGACATTGCTCGATTCCTTGATCGATTCCCACCAAAGACCTTTACTTCCCTCCGTTCTAACCTCCGCCTATATTATTCATCATTTTTTCTCGATTACGAGAGAGTCAATCAGTCGATTATTCGTAGTAATTCAATTTTACTCCATCACCATCTCCTTCCATTTTTACCGTTCTCCTACATTTCACGACACTGCTGCGAAGCATTCTCTATCTGCAGCAAAATTCACGAACAAAGAAACGTCTCTATGTAAAAAAGCAAAAATTGCCAAGTGAGGTGTTTGGATTAACCCTCATCCGTCCCTCGTGTCACACTTTTCTGGTAAAAAATTGTATCATTCGGCTATCTGTAGAAAAAGGTTTTTCTTTATTTTCTATGTTTGATAAAAGAATTCACAAAATTAATTATTTATCTTTTCATTTCATTGATTTTTTGACGAGGGTTAAAGGAATTAATGGACCGTGAATTCGCGATACAAAGTGATTATTCCATATGGAGCGCAGATTTCTGTGGGCCGCACATTGGTGTGGTATAAAAAGGTAGGGAAACGCAGAGAAAGTTGAGAAACGCAGAGAACTCGAAGTTGGACTCTTTGTGCCGCGGGGCTCCGTTTTCATTCGGTGCTTTTTCACTCGATGGGAACGCTTATTCGCGAGTGGGAACATTAATTAACGAGCGGAATCGTGGATCAACCTTATGCTCCTCGTTAGACCAAACTTCGGAAACCTATTCAATTTTAAAACATTCCTTTTTTCCTCTTTTTTTTTTTTTTCGCCGAAGGAAATACCGCGAAGCCAGACGAATGGCGAAACTTTGCTGGCCTGGCTGCCCTTTCTTCTCGTTCCATGCTCCAGTGTGGTCAGGGTCTGCATGGAATCACGCGTGCCAACTAAATCTGTTCGTCGGCGACTTGGTTGTTACCACCTCGTGCCAAAAAATTCTTTTATTACCTCCGGTCGGTAGTGTAGTGTTGACTCGAATTCGCTATTAGTTCGATCTTAAATTCGTACGTTGTCCACTCGTGTTTCGTTACTGCCGTTAATAATTCTACTTCTTCTCCTCCTCTTGGAAATCATGTCGTTCCAGGGAATTGCTTCTGGCCAACTTTTCCCCAATTATTTGACCCAGTTCGATTTATTTTCGAAATTTTTATCGGATGTGATATTGCTTCGATGAGAGAGAGAGGCGAGCTTGTGCCAAAAGAATTTTTTGCATTGTTGAATTTAGTTATCGGGGGAGAAATTGACGGGAATTTTTAGGTTAGGATAAATCTATTCGGCGAGGACATTGGATACTGAGGGGAAAGTCGATCGAGGTATTAGCCACTTACGGTCTGTTGTGTTAACCATGCCTCTTTAGAGAGAATTTGACAGCCGGTTATTATACTAACCGCTTGATCGCAGACACTCCTGTAACACGCGTTGCTCGACCCAAATATGTGTCTATATACGGTGCTCCGAGAGGAAAGACGGATAAACTGAGTGGACGGTTCAGAATTAAAAAATAAAACATCTCTAAACGCACATTTTTATCGTAGAACACGAAATCATGACAGAAAAAGGAGAAATAAATGATTAAGATAATTAAAGAAAAATAGATTGATAAGAAAGATTTATTACAGTTTAATTATTCAACGAATTCACCGTGAAAGAGTATATTTTTATCGTGAAATAATAATTGCAGTTATAAAAAAAAAATGAATCGCTAGGAATTATTGTGTCTTAATTATTTAACGAATTCACGGTGGAAGAGTATTTTTTCGCATTTATCGTCAAACCAATTTCTCCACTGGGCTGCATCGCAGACATTCGTTAGCGAATCGGTGATTCGTTACCAATGGAACCGGACGTCGACCTTGCGTTTCCCGCGTGCAGCCCGGCTGCCATAAATCTTCCTTAAATTAACCGAATTAACTGGTGCCTTGTGATTACATCGAACAGAGCTCGTCCATTTCTGGTATCGTGAATTGCCTGGTTGGTTGTACGAACGCTTGTAATTCGATGTCCTCTGGCGACTGCTGATGCTATCGATACACAACTATATACTTTTTCTATTTCACAGACCAATTGCTTCTTTCGGTTTGAAATTCTCGTAGCGTGTTTCAGTTAAATTCAGTACCAAACAGAGAAGTGTGTTTAATTGTTGACGAATAAACGTTAACTCGCGAAGGAACAGTCGATTTTCGAGTAAATATCGCTTATGGAAACACACGCTTTTAGTGCGTGCCAGGAGTGTGTCTATAATCGTGAAGTTCGATTTGTTTTGCGTGTTCGCCAGTTACGTCTAGTTTCTGGTAAACATCGGCGGCAATTTGTACCTGCATGCGGTTGCATGTTTTATGGAGCGAGACCTGGACCTTTAAATTGAGAGTTCTGTGCTTTTATATAGTTGTTTGGACAGTTGTTCTTAATAGTTTTCTGAGGTAATTCTATCGATGCCAAATTTCACCTGTATTTTTGATCCTTTTACAACTTTGCCGATATTTTTTATATATCCTCTGGGATTTTTTCTTTTAACTTTGAAAGCACTTTTTGGGATTACGCCTTTCGTCCGGGTTTATTTGATTTTCTTTGGTATTTTTTGGATCTGTGCTTCCTGAGTTTTTCTTTAATCTTCTTAACTGGAGTGTGCTTCTCTGTTCTATTTTTTTTCAACCTTTCTAATAACACTTCACTTTTTATTCTTTCTAAATCTTCCTCTTTATTGAAATTTTGCAAGCTTTTCTATGGATTTTTGTACGATTGCTAAGTGTTACACTTTCGAATCGTGTACAATCGACATTTGAGAAAGAAAGTTCGAATTGTTTTAAATGAAAGAATATTGAAGTAATTCTACGTTCAGAACACGAGTGTGCAAAGAGGGAAATTTCGAAGAAACTACGCTTGTAGAAGTTGAAGCTATCGAGAAGAAAACTATCGCGTTTCGGAACTACGAAAAACTTTAAACGATTGTTTCGAATTTTTTTTAATATCTGAAACTTCAACTGCACAGGTGCCAATTACTAAAGAAGAAAGGTAATTGAACTAAACTTCGTCTTTTGTGTAGTTTTAGAATAAATATTCCACCAGAAAAATATCCTATTATATTACAATATTCCATCAACCGAGATTCGATCTCGAGACCCTTGGATTGGCAGTCAGACAGCTTGACCACTCCGCTAATAAATCACTTGTGCTTACTTGTGCATAATGTACTCTTGTTTCAAAGTATTTTACTGCAAAATTTCAAATTCCAATATTTTCAGCATCACAAATTTACTTAAAATAATAATGGCAAAATTAAAAAAAAAATGATGGTAATTTCAGTGACGTATTTCCCTTACTAAATATTTCTCGTTTTGCCTTTCATACTGTGCACAGTGCCCACAGAATTAATAGAAACAATCTTTCTCGATAATGTAAAATAATTCTCCAGCAATTCTATCTCCGAGCGAAAGAATCATTGAACGTAAAACGTCAGAGACAGAAGCTCACTCGCGCGGTTCCTGTGAGAAAACACTTGTGCAAAGGAATAGGCTTTCTCGTTTGGAGCAGAGGGCCAAGCCGGCAGGCTTTATTCCCTCGTAGGAATTTATACGCGGGCGAAAGAATTGGGAAGGACCTTTTCTTATCTCGAGCATCCTCGTGCGCCTTGTTTATAGCGATTTAAATAATAAAGGAAACTCTTCGCGGATTTTCCCTCAGCCTGCCCCGTTTTATCCTCGACCTCCTTCCCTCCTCTGCAGCCGGATGCGGAGGATAGCTATACATTGCGGTAAGTACGTGCTTGCCAGACGCAAATACCAAAATTTTTATGTACTTTTCGCCAAATGTATTTCCCTACTTCGTACAGTAGCCGGCACAACGAACATCCATCCAATAATGAAAAAAGTGTGCAAACATCTCTCTCGTTCCACACGAGCGGTTCGATCGCGTATCTTGGACATGAATCTGTTATATTTACCGGTGTAATAGAGCGGAAGAATCGTCGAAACGCGATCCAAAGCTTAGTTGTTTGTTAAATCGTCTCGTATCGTCTACCAAAAGAAGAAAGAGGCTGATTCGCATTAAGAAGAAGAAGAAGAGAAAGAGACAGAAGAATCGTCGATTGTCGTCCTTTGTTCTTTCTTCTCTATGAAAAGGGCGTTCGTGTCCGAAGATGTGCTTAAGAACCGAGCAGTTTGTCGTCTTTGTTCCATTCTTATCACGGATAAGCGTTTTTGAAAAAATACCAGCTATTTTATATGTAATTCTGGTTTCGAACCTATCTACGTCGATTCTTATCTGTTGTTCGCAGCTCGTCCCCTTTTCCCCCAATCTCTTCAATTCTACCTTACGTTCCTTCGTTCTCACACTTCACGCGAAGCCTCGTCGTCTGTTGTCGTGGTCGTTGTACCTTCCTCCGCAGAAACTTTGACGAACGAGCTTTCTCGATATTATCTTCTTGTACGTTCCCCACCGCGATACCTAACCTAGGTAACGGAGAGAGCTGGAAGGGGTAAGAATCAATGGGTTGCGGTCAATTTGATCGAGCACGTCCGATATATCGGTGTTAAGGGAAATAAATGATAATGGAAGAAGCCGAGGCCGGTATTGCTCTCATTGTTTTCCCGTTTCTCGTGCCAAATGTGCCCTCTCCCCTTCGATATCCTTCTCTGTCTACGTTTTACATTGAAATCGTGTAAAAATACCCTTCGTAGATACCCTGGAACCGTAAACTGCGTTACGAAATTCCTCTGGCGAAATCTCGGATATGATCGGTAGCGGTGAAACAGTTGGTTCTCGAGCTAATTTCACGGCCAGTCTGATTTTTCAATGACTAGATCCTTCCATTCAGTATTGTTCACAGTCACGAGAGAATGGTTAATGAAAAATGTTGCAGGAAGTGTGCCTAAACCCTTGATTTCGAGGTTACGAAACGTCGGCTTGGTTCCAAGAATTCGTTGATAATACCTGCAAAACCACCGACGGTTAGGTTTTCTTTCTGTTTCAACGTACGATGATCTCGAGAGAGGGGAGTGTTGGACGCGGACAACCTGGAAATGCGGCCTTTTTTCAGCGATTTCGTGCTACCTGTGCACCGTATTTATAGATCACGCGAACCTGAACAACCACGACATGGGCGTACATACGCTTGGAAACGGCTATATGAACCAGTCGGTCTGGCTGCCGAAAGTCTCTGTGATTTATAGGACGTGACCCTTTGTATTTTTCTGTGAACGTCGTGGAAAGAAAGATGGCTGGATTTAGGTTAGGTTACTGTTGGATCGATATTAGGAAGTTGCGAAAATTTGCACGGTTGTATTTTAATCGCGTGACACCACCGACCGAACGATGGATTCTAGGGGATTTTCAGCAGGTGCTTCGGTGCCCCTCGCTGAGCAAGCTTCAGAGGGTGTGAAGTTCAGACAGCGACAGGGATGGGAAATTGTTTGGGTACGCAATTTACGCTTTTCACGTATGCGAGGGAAAACGCGAGATACGTCGATGAATTAGGAATAAAATAGCTGGGGAAAGTTTTGTTTCGTTTCTGTGATAGACGTGACCGAGAGTATCAGCTTCATTTTTTCGAGTACAGTAAATTCTCTACAAGAGTCAGTAAGTTTGGATTCTACAAGTGACAGTATAGATGATCCTACGCCTAGGTCTGCGTCATTGCTGCGCCCATGTTATCTCGCTCGCAGTCAGTAAAGCGTGTAACACTACACCAGTTGGTTTCCTTTACGAGATTCAATTAGAATTAAATGTAACGATAGAAATTATTGCAATAATGCGTAATGCAATTGAAAAATCGCAGAAAAGACTGATACAAATGTTTGAAAAGAAAAATATATAAGATGAGATACAGTATCTTACCACGTAATGTAACTTTTTGTCGTGTAACATATTAAAAACACTGTTTGGGAAAAATTTGTCACAGAATTGCATTTCTTGTTTAATCTTCCTTTACTGCTACTTCTTGTGAAATTTTATGTCGAAAAATTGAAGAAATTCTTCTTTGTGTTTCGTAGGCAATTGATTGCTAATTTGCTATTGACAGATCGATATTAAAATTTAATGTTAAATGGAACTTTCATATCTACCATAGAATCTGAATAATTTTTCAAAGTATTTTATTAAGAAACGCGCACATAGTGTTCAATTTTCTATCTTAGAATTAACTTACTTTATCTTACGAACTACTTAAAGTTCAAACTTTCAACTGTGTGTGAGAATCAGAGTGTACACGGGTACGCGTAGTTCTTAGCTTGGTATCCTTTTGCAAAAGTGAGAATTTTCTTTGGAAAAGGATACCAATTACCAGGTCCCACCACGAGGAGGTGACTACGCAAGGGACCCGACAAAAACACATGCCCTACTGGCAGCTCTCTATCTTCAGAGATACGCGATTCTCATTCGTAGCAAAGGAAATAGATACTTTTATCAAAAAGAGTGTCTTGTATTTCACTTTAAATCGCAACTCTAATCATTTTCTCATTCCCAATGCAATATTTAAACTCTAAAAATTTCGTACTCTTCCTTAATAAGATGTTGAAAATGTAGATGGTATTGTATTAATTATGCTACGAATGAGTCGCGTATCTCTGTAAGAGAGCGCGCACATGGTATTCAGTACAATTTTTCTATCTTAGAATTAGTTGCTTTATTTGATAAATTATTTAAAGTTAAAACGCACGCGTCCCACGACGTCCATCGGCGGATGAATAGAATATTTTCTATTGTCTTATGCTAACTTATTTTATCTTACGAACTACTTAAAGTTAAGACACTCGTTCACGCTCACTTCATACTCGGTACAGTTTTCGATCTTAGAATTAATTAAAGCTAACATGCGATAAAAAGGTACATTTTTCAAACATACAATGAAGCTCTGTAAGAAAAGTATATTATTAAATTGCAATAGGAGGATAAATTGTTAGGATATCTTTATTATATATA
>NW_017100433.1:1556330-1570632 GCF_001263275.1 Habropoda laboriosa | reverse complement strand
GACCCAAAAAGCCAGATTGAAGGACCCAATGCCAGATTGAGTGACCCAATGCCAGATTGAGTGACCCAAAGCCAGATTTAAAGATCCAATGCCCGATTGAGAGATCCACAGCCCGATTGAGAGATCCACAGCCAGATTGAGAGATCCACAGCCAGATTTAAAGGCACAAATCCAGATTGAGAGATCCACAGCCAGATTTAAAGACCCAAAAAGCCAGATTGAAGGACCCAATGCCAGATTGAGAGACCCAAAGCCAGACTGAAGGACCCACCAGACTTAGGAAGCTGTGGAAGTGTCGCGCGAAATTGTGTACGGATCGCGATTTCTTTCAAGTGTAGTTTAATTCGTTGAATTTTATTTAGTACCCGAAATCGCGAATTTTTACCATCCTCCATTTTCTCATGTAGTCCACTTTTGATGGGGTATTTAGCAAAGATTTAAGGGAGGTATCAACTAAACGCTCTCAAAAAAAGAAAAGGAAAGAAAGAAAAAGGGATGAAGCTATTATGAAACGCGGCGCGACGTAATAAATTCTCGTATCGATCGAAAGTAATGGGCATTCGTAGTGAAAATTGACTCTATTAAGAATTAACGCGGTATACTATTGGGATACTCTAATAATGGGAGGGCGTTTGCACCTTTAGTGCAGTAGAGTTCGGATGTGAACTCACATCCTTTGATTTCTTCTTCCAAGTTTTGGTAGTTCAGCTTCAAACATGCACATGCACACACATATATAACCAATCACCAAACCCTCAAAAAATTCACTCACAGTTCGCAGACAGGCAGCTGGGCTCTGCAATGTCGATTTCGTTGCATCCTTCCTTCCTTCCTTCCTCTCAGATGGTCATCCTTCCTCCAAGCGTTGATTTTCCAAGACTCACAAACTCACGAATTGTGAGTCACTGTGGAATGGGCGACGCGAAAAGTGCTTCGAAACGCGATTTATTTAGAGAGGGAGAAACCGCGAATTTATATTACTTTAGACTCTACTATCGAACAAAACTTTCATAGAACGCGAGTGAAAAATTGAAACAAGTATGAAATAAACGCGAGTAAATTGAATAAAAAGCAAAAACGCGAATTGGGAGGAAATATCAGATAAACGCGGAAAAATATGCAATAATAAGTCGAACTAGGGATGAAGCTATTATTTCAATACGCGATTCACTGACTCTAATATTTTGAAAAATTGAAAACTTCTCGTAAAAATCGATTATTAATTGCGAAACACTAGTGAGACGGTTTAATTAGGGGCAGCACAATATATAACACAACTAACTACCCATATCACCAGAAAAAAAAACCCATTTTTGTCACTCACAATTCGAAGATTAGGCAGCTGGGCTCTGCAACTTGGATTTGACTGCATTGCCTCCTTCCTTCCTCTCCCAGTTCATTTCCCAAGACTCACAGACTCACACTTTGTGAGTCACTGTGGAATGGGCGACGCGAAAAGTGCTTCGAAACGCGATTCATTTAGAGGGGGAGAAATCGCGAATTTATATTACTTTAGACTCTACTATCGAACAAAACTTTCATAGAACGCGAGTGAAAAATTGAAAGAAAGTATCAAATAAACGCGAGTAAATTGAAAGAAAAGCAAAAACGCGAATTGGGAGGAAATAGTTAAACGCGGAAAAATATTCAATAATAAGCGAACTAAGGATGAAGCTATTATTTCAATACGCGTTGCACTGACTCTAATATTTATCAAAATTGAAAATTGATTTATCACGGTAAACTACTTGGACGGTTTAATTAGGGGCATAGTGCAACGAGTACAGTGCACTCGTTGCAAATCAGCTCACAATATACAATTCAATAATGTAACTAACTACTTAACATGCAAAATTCATGCAACTCCTGCGAAGAATTAGATTAGTAAATCACAATTCATGAAACAAATTCAAAATTCATTTTTCAATAGCATAGAAAATATCATAAATACTGAAAGAAAATGAAATTATAGATTGCTGGAAGAAAAGTACATATTAAATTTAGAAATAACCTGTAACGAAAATTTATTTCATTAATGGACAGCTGAAACGCCGAAATATTTTCATTAGGCAACCTCTCAAATTCATTTCGATATCCTATTCGACAAGTACGAAGAACAACAATAACAAACTGAAATCTCGATTTCCCTAAACCCTCAAAACAATCTCGAAATACGTTCGATAATAATTTTCTCGCGTGTATTAACGACCCGAAGGATTATTTAAATTTATTTCAAGCAAAAAGTAGCAGTAGTTCAGTAGTAAATAGTGGACTATTAGACTTTGAATAGTCCAAGTTTAAGTTTTAATAATTAGAAAAATTAGAAAAATTCAAAGCAGAGTATTCAAAGTCTAATAGTAAATTTCAGAAAGAAATTTTGAGAGAAGGTAGTTGAGTGTGTATAGGGTGGAGGGTCCTTATATACCTGCGGTACCCTCTCCCCAAAGTCATTAGCAAAATCGTCGGTTAGGTCAGGCGGGAAATTTTCGCGGGAGATTTTCGCGGGAGATTTCTGTTATCGTAACACGGTATAATTTATCAATTTTTACAATTTTGTTATAAATTTATACTTCCGACAATTTGTTATAACATTGCATATAACAATTTATACGTTTTTACAATATTCTTCAATGGAAACATAGGTTTTAGCGTTCTCGTTACTTACTCGTGGTTAAATTAATTTCGTAGGGATTAAAAATCAGGTTGACCTGTGGTCGTAGATTAAAAATAACCATAGTACAGCTAAATTTATCGTGTTAAATAATTCTTTTTACAGGAATCAAAAATGTATTCAACGTTTGTTTGTTATAATATAGTGAAATGAATTATTTGTGCAGTTCTGTGCATTTTCTGTGCAGTTCAACCTAATTTACTTAAATTTACATTGCGAGACAGTATACTGTAACAAGTAGTAACAAGCAAACGTTGAATAAATTCCTAATTCGTATTAAAAAAATTATTTAACACAATAATTTCAGCTTTATTATGATTATTCTTGATAAATGACCACAGGTCAACTTGATTTTTAATCGTTATAATCTTTAAATTCAGTGTGAATAGAGAAAATGTGTAATATAATTCATTTCACGATATTATAACAAACAAACATTGAATACATTTTTCATTCGTGTAAAAAGAATTATTTAACACGATAAATTGAGCTGTACCATGGTTATTTTTAATCTACGACCACAGGTCAACCTGATTTTTAATCCTTACGAAATTAATTTAAGCACGAGTAAGTAACGAGAACGTTAAAACATACGTTTCCATTGAAGAATATTGTAAAAACGTATAAATTGTTATATGCAATGTTATAACAAATTGTTAGAAGTATAAATTTATACCAAAAAATTGTGAGAATTAATAAATTATACGTTATTATAACATTACAATAGAATGCAAAATAGAATTACGAAAGAATCGGCGATTTTCTGCGAAAAATAATTGATTCCCGCGAAAAACGAAGGATTTCCCGCGAAAAGTGACCGATTCCCGCGAGAAATTATCGATTTCCCGCGAAAAGTGATCGATCTCCCGCGAAAAGTAGTCGATTCCCGCGCAAAGTAGTCCGTTTCCCGCGAAAAGTAGTCGATTCCCGCCCGAATTATTAACGACTTTGCTAATGATTTTGGGGAAGGGGTACCACAGGTATAAATAGACCCGCGAGCTCCCGCGAAATCATTTACCCTTTATACTGGGCCCTAGACACTTCGCGTAATTTTGATCTGAGGGTACTGAGAGGTGAGTAGGGTGGTCGAGGGCTACTGGCTAGCAGCCTATGTCCACCCTATACACACTCAACTACCTTCTCTCAAAATTTCTTTCTCAAACTTACTATTAGACTTTGAATACTCTGCTTTGAATTTTTCTAATTTTTCTAATTATTAAAACTTAAACTTGGACTATTCAAAGTCTAATAGTCCACTATTTACTACTGAACTACTGCTACTTTTTGCTTGAAATAAATTTAAATAATCCTTCGGGTCGTTAATACACGCGAGAAAATTATTATCGAACGTATTTCGAGATTGTTTTGAGGGTTTAGGGAAATCGAGATTTCAGTTTGTTATTGTTGTTCTTCGTACTTGTCGAATAGGATATCGAAATGAATTTGAGAGGTTGCCTAATGAAAATATTTCGGCGTTTCAGCTGTCCATTAATGAAATAAATTTTCGTTACAGGTTATTTCTAAATTTAATATGTACTTTTCTTCCAGCAATCTATAATTTAATTTTCTTTCAGTATTTATGATATTTTCTATGCTATTGAAAAATGAATTTTGAATTTGTTTCATGAATTGTGATTTACTAATCTAATTCTTCGCAGGAGTTGCATGAATTTTGCATGTTAAGTAGTTAGTTACATTATTGAATTGTATATTGTGAGCTGATTTGCAACGAGTGCACTGTACTCGTTGCACTATGCCCCTAATTAAACCGTCCAAGTAGTTTACCGTGATAAATCAATTTTCAATTTTGATAAATATTAGAGTCAGTGCAACGCGTATTGAAATAATAGCTTCATCCTTAGTTCGCTTATTATTGAATATTTTTCCGCGTTTAACTATTTCCTCCCAATTCGCGTTTTTGCTTTTCTTTCAATTTACTCGCGTTTATTTGATACTTTCTTTCAATTTTTCACTCGCGTTCTATGAAAGTTTTGTTCGATAGTAGAGTCTAAAGTAATATAAATTCGCGATTTCTCCCCCTCTAAATGAATCGCGTTTCGAAGCACTTTTCGCGTCGCCCATTCCACAGTGACTCACAAAGTGTGAGTCTGTGAGTCTTGGGAAATCAACGCTTGGAGGAAGGATGACCATCTGAGAGGAAGGAAGGAAGGAAGGATGCAACGAAATCGACATTGCAGAGCCCAGCTGCCTAATCTTCGAATTGTGAGTGACAAAAATGGGTTTTTTTTCTGGTGATATGGGTAGTTAGTTGTGTTATATATTGTGCTGCCCCTAATTAAACCGTCTCACTAGTGTTTCGCAATTAATAATCGATTTTTACGAGAAGTGTGGTTATTTATCAAGAATAATCATAATAAAGCTGAAATTATTGTGTTAAATAATGTTTTTAATACGAATTAGGAATTTATTCAACGTTTGCTTGTTACAATACCATGAAATTAATTATATTATACGTTTTCTATATTTACACTAAATTTATCGTTTTATTTACATGTCCGAAAAAGATACGAATTCGCGTTTTTTCTTTTGATTCTTTCAATTTTTCAATTGCATTACGCATTATTGCAATAATTTCTATCGTTACATTTAATTCTAATTGTTTAGCAGCTTTTCTGCTGCTATCGACCCTACATTTTACTGACACTTGTGGAATCGACCCTACATTTTTTTTTTACGTAGAGTTAGGCCGACTCTATGTGATAAACAATTGGCAACCAAACGGTGGCTCGCTAAAGCGATATATTATGAAATTAAATTAATCACTCAATAAGTTTTAACGTTAGATTGTTTCCTCGATATGGCCATGGTGGTCATCAGTGACTGGAGTGCCTCAAATGTTTAGAATAATTAAAATAAAATAAATGTTGTCAACTAAAAATTTTGAACGTCATAGCTAGCTAGACATTATTTTCAATTGAAAAAAAAAATTATAAAGCATAATCCTATAATCCTATGCTTAAAATGTATTTTCTTGTGGCCGCCTGACAGCAACCTGTAAATCTGGCGTGACAGTGAACGTGTTAATAAGTAAATGTTGTTCAAATTATGTCGTGTTTTATGTCATTTTCATCAGAAAAATCTCATCAATATGTTAAGAAAAATTTCGGGATAAGAAAACGTAAAATTAAAAAAGTTGATATTTAAATCGCTTGGTTGCCTCGACTCACGTTTCATGCTTATCTCTCCTTCGCTGCCCTTGTTTACGTTCGGCAAACTACAAAGGCGGGCGCGAGGTTCGAAAACGTAGTCCCTGATTCTATGATTGTCAGGTTTAGCTTCCTTGCGGTCTGACACTTGTAGAGAATATACTGTATTCTGTCTGCCTTGATTGACTCGCGATTAATTTTTGCGAATCAGCTACTTTCACCATCTCGACACAAAGGTGTGTACACGTTCTTGCATATTTCCATAAGGGTAAACAGATAAGCTCTGCTTCTAAATTAAATTAGACTTGTTTATGCAGGATGCTTCTGTAAAGTCTGTATGATTAGCTCAGGTATTTTCTTGTGACGTGGATTTTAATATTTTTGAATGAAAATTTAGGGACACGTTGCTGGTATCTACACGTCGTTACGCCAAAAAATATTGCAAATTTAAAAGAATCTACTTAAGACATCGTGTTGTGTATGAAAAATAATTAAACCTTGTTTTCTTTTATATTTATCACAAATCTACCATTTACGAGAAGGTTGCTAGGAAGTAACCCCTTCGCTGCGGCAGATTGTAGGCAGAATCTTTCGTTTTAGCGTTCCAAAGTTTTTTAAAAATTGTCATGGGTGTTATTATTTGAGGCTTTCGGGTGTACGCCGTGTCCGACGTTTCACCAGCATTGCAGCTAGCTTCATCAGTGTCTGGAGACGCAACTGATAATGGTGTGCGTCTGGGTGTTCACTCCTAAAGTACCCATGTTCATTTAAATCAATTAAGAATCAATTCATTAACGGGTGGAGGGTCTTTATTCATGTTATTAGGATTTTTCATCATTTCTAAGGATTCCCTATATTTGCGTGGGGAATATCCTTCGCACCTGGCTAAAACTTTTGTTTCGTCGAACAAAAGTTTGTGCCCTGTTTCTAAACGATGTTGCGCTATTGCTGATTGTATGTACCCTAGTCGGGTGCATCTCTCATGTTCTCTGAGACGTGTACTCACGCTCCTCTCATATGTTTTTCCGCACGCACAGGGTATTTTTAAAAATTTATCGTTTTCAAAATTCTTTCATTAAATTACGATGGAAATGCACAAAGGGGGAAAATGAAGGATTAAATTAAGGTGTAATTGTGCCAAAACTCACCAACAATAACAGCAGGGAAAGGGTTAACAGCGCGAACATCCTGCATAATTTTATTTTTATTATTTTAAACTTTAAAGACAGAGTTAAAATTTTATCGAGAACCAGAGCCTCATGTGAACAAATTTTATTCTATTTTTTTCACGTAGTTTTTATTCAAAAAATGGAAACGAACAATCGTTCAATAGTAGACACACAATTCCAGCAAATTTCGGTAAGCCTCTTGCTGTCTCCAGTTCGTTCGGTATTTTCGAGCGGAAAAAAAAACACACAGGTGTACGATTTTCACGAGGGCGCTCGGTATTGTGTGTACATGGAAAACGTTGTCGCCGCGATTCAATGAACTGCGCGCTTGGTGTAATGCCGGAGGTCCGGCTTTCTGGATAAATCGTGTGAACGCGCGTTCCACGGTTTCGCGTGTAAAATTTCCTTCTACCCCGTCAATTTTTATTCCGGTAACGTGTCGACAGCGGATCGCGGCGAATTAATGTCGGCGTGCATCATGTGTGGTTTCGTAAATCACCGGCGAGCTAATTACGTTTCGGCCTCGTTGGGAAAATTGGTATCGAACGCGTGCGGTTCATAACCGATTGATAGTTTCGAGGGAAAGTTCTCAGAGCAACACTTTACATCACGGAGATTGCTGTCTCGTGAATTTCCTTCGAATATACACTTACACTTTCCTTCGCTTTAATTCGATTTTTCGTTCAGTGGATCTTTTAACAATTTTTTAACAACGTTCGTACACTTGAGAAATTAGGTTTTGAAGGTTAATAGGCGAGGTAAAATGTGCGGGGGAGATTGAACAATGTCTAACGGGTGGAGAGAAAGTTTGGTAATGTATAATAGTTTAATGAAATTAATTGAAACTGTGTAATGCTGGTAACAAAGATGACGTTTATCGACTGAAAATATACCATAGCAGTGTTATCGTCGATAATTCCGTTAGAATAGAGAGCGTTTTTGAAAATCGGAAAAGACTCTTCTTCTCCCGAAGAAACAAGTACACGTGTGACAATTTTTCGCCCTTAATGCGCTGTGCTTCTTAATATTCTTTCAAAACCCTCTTCTCAAACTTGCACTTTAAATACCCTCTCGTCTTGTACTCTTCACCCTTAAGAAGGCTCACCCCCTATATACGCTCACGCTTGTCACTCAGCCTCTTTGATCTACTTTCAAGCTCTTTTCTCGCGGCATAAAACCATACATTCCCCCGAAATCTCCCAATTTTATGCAGGGCGATAGAAAATTTAAGGGGTGATTCTAGAATCCGATATAAAACGAAAATCAAGAGTGAAAAAATTCCGTTCGAGGCTTGGTTTTTTAGTTATCAACGTTTGGAAATATCCCCGTAACCGAGCAACCCTCTTTACACCGACGAATACAGGGCAAGTCAAGACACAGGGGAGAACAGTGATCCTCGAAACCGTTGTACACATCGTTCTAGAGATACGATCAAAAATTCGCTAGTCGATTAATCCTCGACGCGTTGATTGGTCATGCTGAAACAGATTCCAATTTACGATCGCTGCGAAGCAATTATACACTTGTCGGCACACTTGTAACGATAACGCAGGCGCAATTGTCTGTGCAATGATGCGCTTAGGAATCTAGTCAGTTTGGTCAGGATTTTCGGGATATCGCGATCGAGCTTTCATTCACTTCTACGTGTTCAAATTTACCATCATTCATACAAATCATCTGTAGAATACCACTATCACTGTAGTGTTTGATAAAAATCCGTAATATAGGGTAAAGGGTTTACGAGGTTGATCAGAAACAGCGACGGAGTACCGAGAGTCAATCCGTCTAAAAGTAGTTTGTCCCAGTTCCCGTCAGACATCCTGGGATTTTTAGCCGGCGATTACTCAGCCTCCGTCAGTCTCTGTCCTTTTGTTTCTACGCTTCGACGTCTTTGAAATTTTCCGGCCGGTTTGCACGCCAACAACGACCGTGTAATCCTTTTCTCATCGTGTTTTCTCCATCCGTTGTATCGTCACTCTTCATATTTGTCCCTTTTACCGTGGAACAATCCCTCTCTAGCAAGCTCTCGTTTCCCTCCTCCAGACGATTCGGTACGTTCTACGTTCTCGTTACTTATTCAAAAAAGACGTCATCGTTAGAATTAATAATTTCCCCCGGCATCTGGTCGATACATCGAGCCTCCGTTTCGCCGTATCGAACGTGTGTCGACGGCGAATATTTTCGAAATATCGCTTCTAATTCGATCGCGTAATTGCCCCGTCCGGCTGGCGGGAAGGGGAAACGTTTCACGATGGAAAGAAATTACGGTCGGGCGGGCCGCGAGCGGAGAGAAAAAATATCGCGTCGTTGTGCTTCTGTTGCGCACTCGACCCTCCTCTACTTGCTCGGCCATTCGCGTTTCCCTCGATTTTTCAGCGGCGTTCAACCACTCCATGGATGCATTTATCAACTTGATGACAAGCGCCATTCGTCCAGCGTGGAAACACGAGTTTGCACGGCTGCGGATTCGCACGATAAAACCACTCGGCCAAGATCTGTCCGATCGAAAGTATGTAACGTGAGTTCGATGAGTTTCGTGTTTGTTTTCTCCTCTGTTTTTTTTCTTCTGTTCTTTCTTTTTTCTCGCTAATGTTTCGAGATAAAAAATATATACGGTTTGGAAGAACCAATTAAGCAGTTACATCTCACGGTTTCCCTTCTGTTCTCCTCTTTTCTTTTCTCTGAGTTAGGCGTTAACGGAATATTCGGCGCGGTGGGAGCTGATTAAAAAAATTAGCAATTCTGAATTTGAAATTTAATTTCTCGTTGCAGCGTGATTTTCGGCATAATAGATTCGTCCCTTTTTAGAAAATAATCCCAGCCAGGTAACTGGAACGTGACTAATTCGTTTCTCCCCCCACCCCCACCCAACCACCCTCATCACCTGCTCTTAATAATTCTGTTTAATTAAGTAGATTATACCGAAATATTTTCATAAATTCACGCGGAGAGGCGCGCTTCTAATTACCGTTATAAATATCAGCTTCGGTAGGAAAATTGCTCGAGAGCCTCATTACACTTGCTGACCCGCTCGAGTATTATACGCACGCAAATAATCCGCGGCAGGAAAGAAGGTGCACGCGGCGGAGCTGAGTGAAAAACAGTAAAGGAAGGGGTAGGCCTGGTCTGCGAATGTTAAGCAATCTTCGCTGAGGAACTCATGAATTCGATTTCAATTTCAAATCTCGAACAAAGGGACGACCGTCGTCGTTTCAGCGTTGAATTTCGCCTCTACAGTGTTTTTCTCAGATCCGCGGGACGCTCTCAATTTTCCTTAACCCTTTCAGCGCTTAGATATCCAACGACGCGCGGTTATTGCGCGTTGCTTAATTTTTGTTGAACAATTTTTCACTTTTCGTGGTAAATATTGATCGAACGTACCCGAAATTATCATTTGAAAATTAAAATGCAGAGAGTTCGACAAATTATGGATATTAAAAAATTATGTTTCACTTTTCATGGTAAATATTGATCGGTCGTGCCTCAAATTATCATTTGAAAATTAAAATGCAGAGAGTTTGACAAATTATGGATATTAACAAATTTTTTTTCACTTTCCATGATAAATATTGATCGATCGTACCGCAAACTATCATTTGAAAATTAAAACACAGAGAGCACAACGCAACATTTTACTATAGATATTAAAAAATACACTTTTCAATTTGTACGAGATTTTAATAACGTCACGAAACGGTGCAATAAAGAGAAACGCGGATTATCCGAGCAAAGAATGAAATACAGCGATGTTGTTTCCCTTGAATTTTGTCGGCGAGGAAAAAGCAATTGGCGGGCGGTTCTCCGTGCAATTTTACAGGCTGTGATCGCGAACGATGCGGATGGTTCGGAAGCTCGGTTGAAGTTCACGTAAACCCACCGGAGGATTAACGACCTGGCGATTTTCTTTTTCTGTTTTTTTGTTCTTTTCGCGAACGAGCGGGGAATTCGAAGATCGCACCGCCATGTATGTATTCGACACGCGAACGAACTCATCCTGGTATTTTATCGGGTAGACGTATCGCGGCCTGCTAGGTGACATATTGATCGTAATAATAGAGCGATTAATAGTAACCCGCGCGGCCGTGGCTCTCGTTCGTTTCGCGCTATTATTAGTCCGGGCATCAATCGAGCGTTCCACTTAACGTTTAATTCTGGGCACGCTTGTGTCAGCTTTATCACGCGTGCGTATACACTGAGCCTAGTGTTTTAACCAGTCAGACAGTTCGCTTGGTGGTGTGCTTAACCTTTTAGCTGGCCGACCATCGATTCGCGTGCCTTTTCTTCGCTGTTTCTCCACCGTGATTATGGAGTTACTCGTGGCTGGAGGTGTTTAGGTTGTTGGTTGGTGAATTTGCGGGCAAATAGCGTCGGAGGGAAGTCTATCCTGGGTTTGTCAGGTTACTGAGTTCGCTACCTTCGCATTTTGGTTTTTAGATAAAATTGTTTATTGAAATTGAAGGAACGATAATTTTTAATTAAAGTAAGCACTGAAATTGAACAAATTGAAGAAATGATCATTTTTAATTAACGTAAGCATTGAAATTGAAGAAATGATAATGTAGCGACACTTCCACGCTCTACCACCAGAGGGACGGACTAACCACAGGTTCTCGCTAGTGCTCGTAAAGGCTCCTATTTGTATATATACACCTTCTGACCTGAGTCCTTCCAGTCCCTCCAGCGTCTAAGGCACGGGTCTCCTAGAAAGCCTTACTGACGAGTACAGTAGCAGGCCCAGGATGAAACGCCCCTAACCGTTCCTTTTCCGCCTATCCTGCACCAACTTTCCTACCTAGCTTCAATTGAAATTGAAGAAATGATAAATTTCAATGAAAATAAGCACCATTTCATATTTCTGGCAATTCTCCGATCCCTTGGCTTCTGATAAAATCACTAAACGATGCAACAAAGGTAACGTAAAATAATAAATAATATAAAATATAGAATTCAACCGGTTTTCATGCAAAATACACTCAAGGGTTAGGATACATTATAATATCGTCGACTTTGGAGGAGCATTTCTCAGTCAGAGAATGCCACAGCGATCGAAACAAGTGGTAATCACTTGGAATGGCGCGCCGCGGCGTCTCAGCTCTACTAAGGCAAAATTACACTTTCCCAGCCCAATTCCCCCATTTTTCACAGCCTTCAAAATGCAACACAGACACAACCACTGCCTAATCACAGACTAATCCCTTTTCATACTATCTACCACAACAAAATTTCTCCTAATTTTGCCTAAACACGGTTAAACTAGAACTAGCTGCAACAATTTTCCCCTAGTAATAAGCTCGTTACATTAAAAAAAAAGAGTCACAGAACATAAGGTAATTCATTCTTTTTTTTTTAAATTAACCTCTACTTTCTCTCTGCAATACTCCAGGCTATTCCACGTTCTCTGATTAAGGATACACACATCTACATATACAGAAACATGTGCACACGCGTACACACAGGAATCGCGTTTGAGATTACACTTTCACGCGGTGCAAATGGAAAAATTCCGCGAAGAGGAGTCTCTCGATGAGGCGCAGCTTCCGAGTCCTCGTTACGTCCATCAGCTAAGTGAGAGAGAAAGAGAGAGAGGCGCGAAAAGAAAGCTTCTCGGAAGTTCATAGCGCACCGTTAGACACTATCTTTTGTCTGAGCACCTGTTGCAAGCGACGACGCCTCGGTTACAAGCTCGCGCCAGAAAGAAGCATGTAAGAGCGAAACGCGGGGACGACCGGGCTGTTATTTGTTTTGGCCACTTTGTGTTTGCTTCCTGCGGCGTCGAGCGACACTTCCTTCTTAATTTCCACCCCTCGTCGTTCCGCTGTGCCTTTTCATTCCTCGAAACGGCCGCTTATCTCGCGCAGCTTTGGTCAGTTGAAGCCGTGAAATACTCAAGTGTCGTTGGTAAAGGCCCGCGAATGTGTTTCGGGCTAATATAAACTCTACGGTTATCTTATCGGATTTCCTGCGGGAAAAAGGGAGCAGAAACTGTAACACTTTTGTGTGTCTTGTGACTGATTAATTTCTCCAGATATTGATCAATTTTGCAACGATTCTTTATAATCGTTCCACGTTCGATTAGAAGTCTGAGGTGTCTAAAATTGGGTAAACTTTGGGAATTTTTTTAGTAGATAATTACCGAATGAAAAGTTCCAATTTTTTCTGACGATATAAATACAACTTTCAGCTGTCTTCTCTAATTTTTATAAATAAAAATGTTACAAAATGGGGAAGTTATTCGATAAGTATCGAAACTTCTGAAATAAAAAGTTTGCATTGTTTTACAAATAACACAACTCCTCCATTTTGTAACATTTTGCTTTACAAAAATTCAAAAAGACAGGTGAAAGTCACCTTTATATCCTCCCCAAAAATTGGAACCTTTCCTCCACTAGTTCTTTAAAAAAAAAATTCCAAATCTTGCAGCGTCCAGTAATTCCTCCGACTCCCCGCAAAAGTGTTGTTTCTCATGAATGAAAGTGCCCGTGACAGTAATTGTAAATTGCACATCGTCCATAATGAACGTTTAGCCGCATACTAATCGCCGTGCAAAAAGGTCTGAACTCGTGCGTAACTCTTGCTCTCCACTTATATCCACATTTCCGTTTCGCTCGGTTTTTTTTTATCCGCCGGACGTGTAATTATTCGCGGGGCGAAATTGGTCGGCATAAATGAGCCACGGTCTCCGCCAGTGTCGGCCGTGCAATCGTATCGCCCGATGATCTACAACCTTGTCAACGTTTGCACGGTATACCGTGCTCTTCTATTTATAGAGATCTTCGCACACGTATCTGCATTTCTGTTATTTCTCCTCTCTCCGGGAAATGCAAAATTTCTTCCATTTAAATACATCAGCATGCTAACGGCCAAAAATAAAGATATCACAGCCGTTGTTTCGCTGCACGATCTCTCTCCCTCTGTTCGTAGATTTCCAGGAAGAAATGTTGGCTAGTATCGTTCGACTACTCTATCCGTACTGTCTACGAAGGCCGAAACGACGAAGCTCGATTTCGTGTCAGGGCGACGCGCGTCAAATATGAACGCGTGTCGGCCGAAAGTTCAATAACGCGACGATCGATACCGTCTTATTTGTTGTTCCTTCCACTCGGCGAGGATCTTCCCTTTCGAAAGTGTTTAGCCGAAGAGACAAAAAGGAATTGAAGAAAAGAGACCGTATTGAAAAGGTGGAAATTCGAGGTAACGAAAGGTGATGGAAAAGAGTGTAAAAAGGGGGACGATGGTAAAAGCTCGGTCGTTGAACGAGCAATCTTCATTCCATTTTCATTCGAGGTCGTGAAATA
>NW_017100433.1:1553124-1556283 GCF_001263275.1 Habropoda laboriosa | reverse complement strand
AAATTACAAAGTTAAATAAACACCGGATCCCCCGGTATTCCGTTCACAGTGTCGAGAAGAGGGACGGCGGAGAGAGAGACTTGTGAAAGGAGGCTTCATTTCACGGAAAAAGTGAATAGAAGGGAAGATGAAGCTGGTGGTGGTTCGGGTAGTTGGCGCGGTGTATAAAAAAAAAAAAGAGAGAAGAGAAAAAAAGAAACGGAAGAAAGGGAAAGGTGTGAGGGGAGGGTGGTTGGCACGCATAGATTCGACTGGGGCCGCGGTGACGTTAAGAATAACGAACGAGGACGAGGGCAAGAGCGAGGTTGTAACCCGGCACCAGTTTTCTGTTTGCCGCCTCGTTATTATCGCCCCTGTCTTCTGTCCTTTTCCCTTCAACAGCCGGACGTTTTAACCCGGCAGAGATCACGTGACTGTGCTGCTTCCCTCGTAACTGTTCACTTCCCGAAACTTTCTCGCGAGGGAGTGTAGGTATAGTCGGTGGAAGAAATATGGAGAGGTTGTGAGGTTGCTCATAAGAACCTGAAATCTCTTTTCTTAGTCTTAGCTTTGATTGAGTCACAATGGAAAAGGAAATATGAAAGATAGGAAATGTTTATGTATGAATTTGAGAGGTATAGTCGGTGGAAGAAATATAGAGAGGTTGTAAGTTTACTCATGAGGGCCCTAAATCTCTTTTCTTAGCCTTTGCTTTCATTGAGTCACAGTGGAAAAGTAAATATGAAAGATAGGAAATGTTTATATACGAATTTTAGAGGTATAGTCGGTGGAAGAAATATAGAGAGGTTGTAAGTGCGTTCATAAGGACCTGAAATCTCTTTTCTTAACCTTTGCTTTGATTGAGTCACAATGGAAAAGGAAATATGAAAGATAGGGAGTAATTATGTGCGAATTTGAGAGGTATAGTCGGTGGAAGAAATATAGAGAGGTTGTAAGTGTGTTCATAAGGACCTGAAATCTCTTTCCTTAGCTTTAGCTTTGATTGAGTCACAATGGCGACAAAATTTACATGTTCGACAAGTAAATCGACAGAGAAAGCTCAGTCAGAGCCGCATGAAGAGTGCTTTAGCTCTGATTCAGTCCCAATTGAAAAGGAAATACAAAAGATAGGGAATGTTTATATACGCATTGCAGAGGTATAATCTGTGGAAGAAATATAGCGAGATCGTAAGTTCGCTTAAGCGTCAAAATTTACACGAGAATATCGACAGAAACCTGAGAAGGTAAGCGCCCGAAATCTCAATCAGTATTCCTTGAAGTGTGTCTTAAATTTAATTCACTCCCAATCGAAAAACGTAAAATACTATTGTACAAGCGATCCTGAGTATCACTGCATCAATCTCTGTCGCTACTTAATGCTTTAATTTACGACCTCGCTATATTTCTTCCACCGACTATACACTGCAGTTTACAAGTATTGGGATACCTATTACCCTCGCGCAGAAACTGCTACATTTAAGTTACATTCCTTCGCTAAACTTTCAAATTACCACAAAACAGCGACAAGTTGTAGAACAAAATCCAAAGAAATTATTGTTTTAAAGTATAATACATAAACTATTCACTTATTCAACTCAGCACAAACATTCCACGCAACCTAATACATCTGCGATATTTATCCGGTATATTTTAGAGATCCGATTGTCGATTATTCCATTGGATAGCTCGTGGCCTGACAATTTCGGCCACATATCCAGGTTCCTGCGAAATCTAATCAATCCATTTAACTAGATCTCGCTGTTAGTTCGGTAATTGTCGAAAGCACGATTATTATAGCGCACAATGAAACGTGGATAGGCTATTGTGTATCGATGTACATACCCTATCGAACCTCCTCTTCATTTACACGCGTGCGTTTAAAGAATCCTAAAATGATCCCCGAAATCATTCTCCACTGGAACAAAAGAACAAAAATAAACAACACGTTCTTTCTCTTCGTACAGAGTGCGAAGAGCGAGGAAAGTTTGTCGACCGTGGCCTTACGCAAATAGACAGAGCTAGTGAGACGTTAACGCGAAAGTATCGCAGGTACGTAAGCAAATAAATAATCATAGCTGGCGACCTGTCGCGGCGGATTAGTCTAACGAGGGTGGCGTATAAGAAGGGTGAAAAATTTCATCGGGGAAATGACGGCTGTAAATCAACGTGACGCTTGAAAATTTGAGATTACGCGTAAAATGCTCTCTCTCTCTCTCTCTGCATTCAATACTTTTCATTTGCTTTTCAAATCCTCCCTCCGCACCACCCTTCCCTCTTCCCCCGTTTCTTCTCTTCCCGTATCTTTCCTCCCCTCTTTTGTTTTCCTCTTTTTTTTAATGCTTGCTGATATTTTGTAAACGTACCGGGGGTAATTCGTTCACCCCTCGTTGTTTCGCGCACAGAAAATTCTCTCTCCCTCTTCTTCCCTACCGTTTCCATCTCTACGTCACGGGACGATTCTGTAAACGTTTTCGTTCGTTCCAGAGAAGATCCTCTACCTCGAAGTTTCTTGTATACATTGCTACAATATCAAGTCGAACTATTATCAAGCAGAGAGTTTGCGCTCTCTCGGCACCGGTCGAGAAGCTCTTTCAATGAGAAATAAAGTTAAACTTCGATTGAGAAATTCTAGATAAAGTTGAACTTCGATCTACAAATTTACCTTGGCGCATTTGAACCGTGAGACGGTTAAAGGGCGCGCAGTCTAATTGTGAAGGTCGGTGGAAAAAGATTCGCGTTAAAATCCAAGGTGACTGTCGCTCGGAAATTTCACCGTTGGAATATTGGTGAGAGCGCGTTGCGTAATAAAGCATGAACGTCTGGCGGTGTCGCATGAGGTAGGCGAACAGCAGGTACAAGTAAATATAGCAGGGAGAAGCTTGTGCATCTGACCTGAGGCCGCAGTTTGTTCATCCCTGGGTATAGTCTGTACAGGTTCAGTAATATCTGGCGTAGCGGTGTTCGTAGGCTGCGAACGCGTAGAGGAAGAGAGCGAAATGGAGGGAGAGACAGTTGGAGAGAGAGAGAGAGAGAGAGAGCGGCGCAGCGAACCCCTAACACTTCCCCACGCCGATTCACGGCAATGCGGTACTCCTATCTATGTTTAATAGACTGCATAGGCGGCGGTAGCAGCACGTTGTCGGTAGTTTCGACGCGCCGCCCCTGGAACTTCCCCTTTTT
>NW_017100433.1:1539719-1553073 GCF_001263275.1 Habropoda laboriosa | reverse complement strand
GCCAGACCATCGATTTCTTCTCCTTAATTCTATCGTCGATCGTTTGTTAAGTTATATTTTCAAAATTTACATCGCGACATTTCGATTCTTTTCAATTTTCAATAGGGCAGTTTTTGGTAATTCTTTTCTGAGAGAATGTGAGTGAAAATTTTGCTTTCTTCTCAAATTTCGAAGCAGTTGTCCTTCGGTAATTTTCTATTTGAGAATGTCGGTGAAAGATGCTTGGAATATTAATTATGCCGGAAAGAGGTCACAGGATTGAATCTTTAACGCAAAATATTGCTTCCTTTTTAAATTTCGAAGGGGTTATCTTGCAGTGAATTTTTTTTTTGAGAGAATGTAGATGAAAGATTCTTGGAATACTAATTATGTCAAAGGGAAATCACGCGATTGCAACGTTAACGCGAAATTTTCCTTTTTTCTCAAATTTCGAAGGGGTTATTTTTTAAAAGAACGTGAATGAAGAATGCTTGCAATACTAATCATCGTCAGAAAAAGATCACGCGATGGAACCATTAACGCGAAAATTTTCTTTTTTCTCAAATTTCGAAGGGGTTATTTTTTACTAAATTTTTTTACAAGAATGTGAATGAAAAATACTTAAAATAGTAATCATAGTCGGAAGGAGATCACACGTTCGAACCATTAGCAAATATTTAAAGCCCTTCGGAGATGATCCTTTCAACAAATATCAAACTCTACCTGTATTTTTATAAATATAATTAAGTGATACACGGTCACAATTAAACCTTCGTTAACGCGATGACAACAAAAAAATTCAGTCGCGATCTTCGTCGGTCCAAGTAGTACGAACCAAGCAGCATCGCAAGTAGTACGACTCAGCATACGTCGGACACGTTCGGTTAACCAGTTACGCCACTGCGAAATCTGCAGAATTTTTACGACCCTCTTTAACGAATCCCAGGGCGGATCCAATCACAGAGGCAGAGAGTCAAAGTGAATAAGAAACGGTATAAATTTTAATTGACCGATATTCACCAGATGAGAGAAAGTATACATGGAAAAGCGTAATGATTGTGCGCGCGGAATCTTCCTCCGTCTCTCTCTTCGTTCGTTCGTTCTCCGAACGACTGGATCGCGTGTAGCGGTAACAAGTTTTACAAGCTTCTTCTCTCGTGAAAGAGGAATGCATCCTCGAATTCCTTCGTCGTCGTGGCTCGTCGCGCGCATAGTTACACCGGGGACACGATATTCTTACGTGGACGGTGCAACCGTGCTTTCGTAAATAATTCGTCGCTCGTCTGGTTTAGCTGCTTTACGTGCGCCGTTTCGCGGATGAATCCGCGTGAAACACGGTTAAACAAAAGCGTACGAAAACGTACACTTGCCAGAAATATCCTATGAACTTCCCTTCGAATACTCGTTCTTTTCCTCTTTCAATTACCAAGCTTCGTATGTTCCCTATCCTTTTATCACGGTTGAACTGGGATAGTGTCGATGTAACTAAGACCGGTTCCACTCGAAAGGAACGAAGTGAAATTCGAAGGCACGAAGTGAATGCGGTCAAGTCCGTAGATGCCAGAGCAGCTCACCCTCGAATGAAAGTCCATCGAGGCGTTTAGGTGGTGGGTTCCATGGCTAGACGCGTATTCGATTATCGGCCACGAAGTACCGTAGAGAAGTTTTCGGGTGAAACGGGGGCGTGGCGCAGAACAGTTTTTCAACCGTAAATGTTTCTACGTCTTCTCGGGAACGGAGAAGGCCAGTTGCACCCGTGCCAGCTTCCCTTCACGTCCGAAATATCGTTTCCTCGGTGGAAAAAGGGGGGAAACTTTTGACGGGACGGGTAAATGGACTTTTCCTCGAACGTCCATGTCATGTTTCTTGCATCTGCTCGTTGCATTTTTCGTCTCTTGCCTATTGATTCGGCTTGAGATATACTCGTAACATTCATAGTGGTGGGATAGATGGAAACGGTTGGATATTTGAAATTTAGAGAAGTTCCGTTTCGTATTCCTTCTGTATCGCGTTCATCTGGAATCTAGATCACGACGATAGGAAGTAATCAGTAAGCACTGTTGGCTTCGGGTGTTTCTTTATTTCTTTAGATCGACAAGAGTCAACATACACTTGGACAAATGCGTCTTAATAATTTCCGTAATTTATTTTCTAATTCTGGGATTTCTGTAATTAGAGATTCTAGTACGGCCTCTGGGTCACTTTTGACCCACCACGGTCTTATTTCTTTAAAAACTTCTCTCGTTATCAAAAAAGTTTAGCGAAATTATTGTTAATATGTTAATACGTTTCTGTTCTCTTGAAATGATATCAAGAGTGCATTATTTAGGCTAATCTGACGTGTTGGCAACAAAATTTGTTACACATTAGGTCTCTGGGTCACTTTTGACCCATCACGTTCTTATTTCTTTAAGAACTTATCAAAAGAATTTAATGAAATTGTTGTTAACATATTACTATTCTCTTCAAATTTTACTGAAAGTTTATTATTTAGTTTCATTCGACGAGTCGGTAACAAAACTTATTACACACAAGGTCTCTGGGTCACTTTTGACCCAACGTAAACGAGCCACTGTCAAAACCCAAAAATCAACCACAGTCAAGTCTTACAAGACAACGAACGATGGTAAAATCGAAGGACTTCCTGTACCAAGATTAAAATGAAAAATCTAAAACCCCTCGTTCCGATAGATTTCCCTATCCCACCGTCAACTCACAGTACAAGCTAAAAGATGCAAATAGAGTGGTTGAAGAAAGATTTACTCGTCGCGCAGATATAACGGTAATAAAATCGTAAGATTCTTCGTTCGAAGAGAGTACTAGCATCTTCGAATAGACTGTGAACGCGGTCCAATAACGCGTGTGCAATAACGTTCACCGTCGAGCAGCCATTTTCCTGTGGCGCTCGTTCGGCTCGATATTCCACGATATGCGGTTTGATTTACGTGGCCTCACACAGAGAGAGAGAGAGAGAGAGTGAACGAGAGGGATTATCTAGAGGCGATGGCAGAGTGCGAGATTCTAAGGCGTTCAGGTGTGAAAGAACGCTTAAACAGGTTGGTATCAGGTAACTAGGCGATAGGCGGCAATGCGTCAATATTTGTTGGAGCGATACCTATACCTGGTGTCTCGCGTCACGCCAGCCACGTCCCACGGGGAAGGAATATAAAAGCTATTGAGTATCGACGCCGTTATAGCCGGTGATGAGTCTCGTGTTTCTGCATATCCACGTATTCTCCCCCATTTTTTCACTCGCTCTCCCGTGTCACGGATATTTAAAGAATCCACCACGAAAATTTCATCCTCCCTCTCTCTTCGCACACACACACTCTCGGTGCGTTCTCGCTCACCACCGTATCGATCCACGGCCGCTTATATCCTATAATCTAGAGAATTTTTAAGGTGCACCACCGGCGCTAGAATATGGAAAGTGACGTGTCCCGCTTGGGGAATATCGCACGCCGTTATTCACGGAATATTTCGCGATGCAAGGATGAAACTGTGCTTTACCAATGATTACCAGTGGGACGAAAGGTCCTCGCTGTTTCCCGCAACTTCCGTTACTCTACACTTTTCCATACCGATTCGTTTTTCGGCCACTGCAGATTATCTCGTTGGAGAACCCGTTGCTTTATCTGCGAGTGTACGAAACGGACGCAGCCTTAAGAAGTCGAAGGTGGAGAAAATTGGTTGGCAGAAGCGGGGGAGGGATAGAGTGTCACGCGAGGCCGCTTAGAATCCCTCGGATTAAAAGACGTCTCTCTCTCGGGCGTCCGACGTGTTGGCTATCGAGGAAGAGACGACAAAGTACTCTTAAATGGATTTGAATGTAGACATCCATTCGAACTGTCGGACACGTGGATGGGTTTGACAAACACCGGCGTCTTAGAGCGTTTAAAAGCGGCGCGAGGGGACGTCGTTCACGGCGACGACTTCTTTTTGCAACCCTCGATCCGCACGAGCACTCTCTTATTCTACTCGATTTAACGAGGCTTCCATCGATCGTTCTTAAACGTCGACCGGATCGCTTCCTCTGCGTCCAGATCGCGCTTACAATGGATTTAAACGCGGGCTAGATGTCCATTCACGTGAGCGCCAGACTCTACGAGAGAGGAAATGGGATTTATGGAGAGCAGCCACGCCGCCTCTGATAAATTATCACGGAAATCGAAGCGGACGAATTATTCGTACGAGCGTGAAACTGAACGGCTCGTCGCCATTTGCCTCCCGACGATTATTCCCAATGTTTTCAACTGTGAGCTTTCTTGGGAAGAAAAAAAAGTGTCGACAGGTAAACGAGATAGATCGATAATTCACGAGCGCGGAATTAATATTCGAACTCCGAGTCGCGTATGATTGTTTTCTGTGAAAATTTATATATACCAACACATCGTACAAGTAATCGTCGTTCATTGTTTACGCTAATATTCTTTGTTTCCTGGGTAAATGGGACGTAACGATGTAGGAATGATGTCCAATAATGAACGAACTAATTGATTGCTGCTGATTGCGCGCATTTCTCTGTGTTATACCCGCGGCACAGTCTGAGTCTGATTGGCTATCGAGCGAAAACACTTTGCCCTCCCTCTCTCTCCACTTTGTCAGGCTCTCTAATAAAAACATTCTCGATTCGTTGAACACCCAGGCGAATTAAGCTTAACGTCGTACGTATTAACTAGATCATCGAAACGATAGAATTCACAAGTGCATACACATCTTCGTATAGAAATTCATACACCGTGCACTCTCGTTCCTAAGTTTTCAGACACTTGCCGAATGTAGGTCGCACTGAAATTCACGAACTGTACCAAAATCTACTTACTAAATGTCAAGCAATCCTCCTTGCCGCTGCCATGTTTAATATAAAATTATTTCACACACAGAATTCGCTAAAAAATTATTAAGATCCCCAAAAAATGATTCGTTCTAAAATTTTGAACTTTGGCGGGAAAATGTAATTTAAATCGCAGAACACATTTGGTGTCCTACTTACTAAATGTCAAGCAATCCTCCTTGCCGCTGCCATGTTTAATATGAAACTATTTCACACACAGAATGCGCTAAAAAATTATTAAGATCCGCAAAAAATGATTCCATCTACAATTTTGAAATTTGGCGGGAAAATGTAATTTAAATCACAGAACACAATGGGTGTCCCAATATTCATGAACGGTTGCCTATATACAGAGCGAAGAAGGAGGAATAATTGGTCGAACGAGGAAGTTACCGATAGTATATCGGTCCATACCTCGAATCGAGAAGAAAAGAGAGGACTGTTCGCGGACAACAGCAGTTAGTTGGCGAAGTCTTAAGTTTAGGGCGAGGCGTGAGAACGGCAGAACTGTAGCTGGAACCTTGGCGGGTTAACGCAATTACCTCCTGCCGCCCCCTTTCAGCCCATTCTTCGGCCTTAACCCCCTGCGAAGTTTAGATCGTCTGCCATGAGCGTCGCGAGGGTTTCCAGACGTCGAAGCAGCTTGCCAAATCTACTCCTCCGATCCTTCTAGACGTTATAATCTGCCACGTGTTGCTGTCAACACATTCCCTCTGTTCGCGTGTACAAAACCTCTCGTGCACCTTTTCACACGCATCTTATTACTATCGGCTTTTTTTTCCTACCGTCGATTACACCTCTTGCCCGCTGGAATAAAATGCTTCATCGACGTGGAAGGTTGCTTCCTACTTTCTAAGGAGCTCTCGACACGAACGCGTCGTCGATCCTTTTTCCTCATTCCTTCCACGTCCAGGGCCTCGATTATCTTGATCCTTATCGAGACGATATTCTTAGTCCTCGGTTCTTGCTCGTTTTATTAAAAATTCACGCGCTCCTCTCCGGCTTTAAAGGAGCGTCTAGCGATCGTGGAACGAGCTCGATGGAAGTCGATGGTTCGAACGACTTTTCGGGGGTAGAAAATAGATGGATAAATTTGTTCGAGATGTAGAGGGACGGAAGAGTGAAAAACGAAGGGGAAATTGTGATATAACGAAAACAGGAAAATTCGAACTAACGACGTTCACGTCTCTGAATCGAGAGGTCCGACCGAGACCTGTGTCGTAGCCGTAAAAATGGCCGGGTGATTCTTTAACGAGCATGAAAATATTCTTCGTTCGCCGCCGGAAGAAAGGAATATAAAGTACCTCTGCTCGTGTCGATTGGTCGTGGTCGCTCGGTCCGTGGCATTTCAATTTTCGCCTTGGATCTTTTCCAAAATGAAAACTGCGCTAGCTGCTTTCTGGTCAAACAAAACACGAGAACGCCCATTAAATCGTGCACCGTTCTCGCACATTTTAAAAGCTTTCTCACGGATAAAACAAACGATCGTTGTGGAGTGCTAAAACAGCGAACTACGTGCTTCAATCCTTCCCCACTTTTTTCTTCCCGCGTAAAGTTAATTCGACTCTCGTAAAATTCTAACCTCCGCAATAAAATCCCCCGTGAAACTTTTTCATCCTCGCCAGCTTACTCGATACAAATTTTCCCAGGCTGTGAATCCGTTTAAAAATCGGTATGCACCGACGGAGAGCCGGTGAATTTCACCCGGAAGGGAAGAAAAATCGTGGGATTATCGACGACGTTGGTAACGGGCCGTCGAGTTCAAAGGTAAAGACGTTCGGAATCGAAAGTGAATCGAAGGCACAGAGGTCCTCGAACAGAAGACACAAACCTCTGTGCGGCGGAGTTGGCCAGCTAGAAATCCGTTAAAGTCGATAAAGTGGAGGGGAAACGATAAGAACGGCTTTTATCGTTCACGTAGAAATAAGACGTCCTTAGAGAGGTTTTCCAATTTACGTAGGCGCGTGGCGGTGCTCCTTTGACCGGCACCGAACGTCCCCCCATGAAATACTCGTATACCGTTGGAAAATGGCGCGCGCGTTGAAACGGGACCGCAGCGAGCGAAATAAAACGTACACCGTACCCTATAAATCGGCCAATCCAGAGCTAAAACTGTTCTTCCTTCTCCTCTCCTACTTTTCTCTCTATTTCCTCTGTTCTCGCCGTTTGTCGCCCTCCACCCGTGTCCCTCTAGAACGACTTTTCCCGACTCCGAGCCATTCTCTGCGCTGGAAAGTTTCGGTTCGACGTGGGAAAACCCCTTTCCTCCGTGTTCAGTCGATGTTCTCAGAGTCGTTTTGTTACTCCATAGTCGTCTTCTGGTCCCCGGAGAGATAGAGAGAGGAAGAGGGAAGGACCGTTCTATGCTTGGTGAATTTCCGGTGGCTCCTCTGAGGAAGTGGCCAAGCGCGCACGCTAGATCGGACCAATTTTACCCGGTTGATCTTCGAGCTCGTCGAGCTGATGAGATTTTAATCCGATATCGTACGATTTCTTCTATTTTTCCGAACGATCGACTCGTTCTCCTGGAGAACATCGTTGATCGACGAGCGTGGAAAAAGTTTCCAAACTTCTTCCTCTTCCTTCCTTTCCTCGTACGAATTTTTCTCTTTGTTCGACGCGAGTGTTCGCGCTATTTCGTCGCTGTAAAGACACTTAACACACGCGGTGATCGATCAGGTTATTAGATGTTCACCGTGTTCCACGAGTTTTTACTCTTCGGCACAGTTTTTCAACGGCGAACAATTTCTCTGCGCGCGAGAGAGAGAGTGTGAGAGAAAAAGAGACCTAGGTGAGAAAATTATATACTCCGGAAATTTGTCACGGGGAAATCCACATGTTTTCTGATCCGATCGACGTGACATCGCGTGTCCGGAAGTCGCGAGTTCAAAGACTGATCGGATCAGCCCGGATGGACACGGAACGCGTGTGATCAACGCGTTCCCTTGGCACCCACGGGACGCATAATAGAATCGTTGCCTCTGAATTACCGTAATTCCCAATGCACCACCCATTCTGGCCCTAGACTCCACGAGCCTCGTGGATTTTAATCCCCTTTTCAGGACGGCTCTCGCTAATCCGGTTAATCCGGCGCGCGAACTGTGTTGACGTTGACGAAGCAATAACGTGACGATTATGCAAATCGGTGCAGCCTTTCGTGTCTCGTCGTTTACTTCGCCTCGCGTGTAATTATTTCGCCTTTTCCCTCTGCATGGTAATCTTCAACTCGGACCCTGCAAATTCCCCTTTTTCCCCTTCGCTGCTCTGTCCTCGTTTCCGTAGGACGTGTTTTTCGGTCAAATTACTTCTACCGCTTTTAATTCTACTCGCAGAAATGTTACAAAGAAGAAATGAAAATCTGGTCTATTTTTGAATTTGGCTATTTTTAATGGGGATAACTTTGATACATCACGCGTGCATGGCGGAAGAGAAAGAAAGCAGAAGAAGTGCGTTTTCTTACAGATAGAGAGCCGGAGTGTTGCAAGAGTAGTCAGAGTAGAGTGTTAAAGATGGAGTGCCCGAGATAGAGATGACGAGTGTTGAAGATGGAGTGTTGGAGATAGAGATGACGAGCGTTGAAGATAAAGTCGGTATTGCAGGCAGCGTTGTACGAGGCACTTAAAACTTGTCTGAGTTAGGGTACGTGTCCATAGTTACTCTCCAGAGTACTCTCGAATCCAGTTCTCCACCAGCACTCGATACTATATACTCTAATAAATTCGGCTCTCGAGAGAAACTCGCGATAGTTTTACTCTCAAATAGACAACTAACAATTGTCTTAGCATTGTCAGTTTCTTCGAATCGTTATCACATTCTGTCAATTGTCGTTGCTGCGAAGCTTCGTTATGTAGGAGATGGTCCAACTTGATTAAATTTACTCGGGAAGTTACTATGCGGTTTATTCCAAAACTATGTTATATACACATAGGTCTTTCCAAAGCTAAGAAAGAACTGTCTTGAAGACGAAAGGCAAACGTCTCTTGTGAGCCTGATCGATGGGGTTGGTCTCGGTGACTCGCCAAGAGGCGCAGGCAATGCCATAAACCAGGCACGGGCAACATTTTTTGGTTCTGGGGCCAAATCATCGTTCTCTCTCCGAGTCAAGGGCCAAACTAAATAAGTTTTTATGTATCAATATATTAATATCTCCATGTTGTGTGTGATTATGTGTTTGATACAACTTTGGCTAAGTATTAAATAAACCCTTAAATTTAATCCTTTCATTACTATTGACGCCTATAGGCGTTTTGAAAATTTGCTCGCACTATACTGTTGGAACCTTTCGATGCACTTCCACCTTAATTTAATACTTAATTTCATCCTTTACGCACTTGCATCTTAATATAATAAACCGAATTTTAAGACGACACGGCCAAAATAGCAAATTTCGCAGCCGTGTTTCAAAATTTACCGTCAGTCACCCACGTTGCGCGTTAAAATCTGCCGTAGCGAAAGGGTTAAAGACTTCGCGGGCGAAACTAGAAGAAGTCGCGGGCTATATTCGGCCGCGAGTTGCCCATGTGTGCCATAAACCGTCCGAAATGCCTCCAATTGCGAGCATTTACAAGGAAAAACAGCTGAGAACAGAGATTCTGCGGTATAAATCAAGGTTCGACGAGGGAATCAGGTAGAATCAGGCGGATTCGATGTTCGCTTAATCATGCGGCAACGGATCGGCATTATCGTCTCATTGTCCCCGTTGTCGGCGTCGTCGCAAGAAGTTCCCAGGGGAGGTTTACTGCTATTAACTCGATTTCGCCTTTGCGGGCTACATGCGACATGCAGATGCGCCGCGCGATGCACTCTGACGCAACGGCTGAGCCTGTTCGAAGCCGATGCGCGAGATCGTTCCACGTTTATGGCGCTTTCAACGGTTCACCCTTTCCGATGCGTTTCGAGAAAACCGCTGGAACGTCGTTTTATTCTAATCGGGAGAAGTTTCTTGGGAAATTAGCTATGCAGAGATTCGACGTGTGTGTAGCATTTCTTAGTTGCTCTGCGACGTTTCTCACTCCCTTGCGATTAACTCTTTTACCGCTTTTGGCGTCTAGGCGTTTTGAGAATCTTCCGAGCCTTGATTCTCGTTCCTTGCGTATTTATTATTTTAATTTTATTTTATTTTCAATTGTAATTTTAAAATTGTGTAAAAATTTAAGAACGCTAAAACGAAAGATTTATGGTCGGGATTAAACATCTGCCACATGCGTCACGCACTAAAATCTGTCGCAGCGAAAGGGTTAATAATGAAATTAGAGTGATTAATGGAGAGTAAATTGGTCCTATATAATTATTTCTTTATTTCTGAAAATTTAGGGTGTAGAAAATACTTCCTTCATTCTCCACCCCTTCTTACTCTAACGTCTTCGTCATACCTGACTTTCTTTCAAAAAACTCAACGTTCACCTCGCGTAACTCATTAATCAGCACACTCGACAATCGACACCCCTGAATTCTTCCCTCCAGTGGCACTCTCCTAATACTTATAAACGACACTGTAGATCAAAGTATGTATTTGGCGTTAAAGCTAACTCGCAACTACACCCACGAACCAGTCACATTTCCAACGAACGAATTCCCAGGTTGACAGGTTAAATTGATTAAAATGATGCATTCGCATTGTTGGCTGGTTCATTCTATTTCCAACGATATTTTATCACTTTTCCATTGACACGTTCCCACCGGGGAACTCTGCCTCGATCTCGTTAAAATTTCTCCGCCTTTTCACGATATTTATCGTCGCATTAATTACGTTATCGCGAAGAAAGAAGAGGGTTGGTTTCGTAGTTCTAAATCTCGTTTCTCGCGGTTCCTCTTTTTTTTTCTCTTCCCTTTATACGGCCGACATGCGCGATGCACGATATTCTCCGAGGAGTGCACGGTATTCAGCCTGGAGCGTCGGCTCGCGGCTTTCATCTTCTCGCTAACGGTGGTATTTTCAAGATCGCGGTTGAACATCTAAAATAAGATATATCTCTCGGTGTGGTTGCCGCTCTCCCCTTAAGGCACCCTCTACGGCCTCGCAGTCGTCGTTCTTTCGTATAAATAGCGTTGTTCGTAATTTATAACAGCGCATTGCAGAATCTTCCGGGATCTTCCTTTGTATTTTTTTTCCCTTCCTTCTACTTTTTCTTTTTTCATGCAGCGGTGGCGGTTCGTTTTCGTTGTGTGATTCGATTAAAAATACCCGGGTACACCGCTGAGTGCAAAAGTCGTGCACAGAATGAACGTCCTCTTTCTCTCTTCGCGGATAGGAGGAACTTTTTCCACGATCGTATTTTCGTGTTCCTTCGTTTCGTTGAAATTCCACGCTGCTACCTCTCGCGTTTGTTTCAATTTTAAACCACGGTTGAAAAGTTGGAAAGTTTCGGAATAGACTGAGAAAACGTCGTGAACCTAACTCCTCGATTTTCTTCGCGGTTAATTGCTACGGAGATCGAGACCGGGCTTCTTTTCTTGTTAAATAAACGGCTACAGAAATTGACCGGTTTATTTGTGGAAGTATGAGGGAAGAGGGTTTCGAGTTATGGCCGTATGATTAATTGTTTCCGTAATTTTCGTTAAATGGTAAAATTTTGTTCACCTGTGAGAAAATCACCCACATTAGCAAATTTGAAGAATAATTGTCTTTGTTAATTTGCAAAAATTCAAAATTCTGATTTATCCCTATTCTGTGTTTGGATATGTAGTTTGTATACACAAATTTTCACGAAAATCGATGAATATTTGATAGGAAAATTTGACAAGAAATTTGATAAGCAAATTTGACATCACCCACATTAGCAAATTTGAAGAAAAATTATCTTTGTTAATTTGCAGAAATTCAAAATTCTGATTTATCCCTATTCTGTGTTTGGATACGTAGTTTGCATACACAAATTTTCACGAAAATCGATGAATATTTGATAAGAAAATTTGACAAGAAATTTGATAAGCAAATTTGACATCACCCACATTAGCAAATTTGAAGAATAATTATCTTCGTTAATTTGCCGAAATTCAAAATTCTGATTTATCCCTATTCTGTGTTTGGATACGTAGTTTGTATACACAAATTTTCACGAAAATCGATGAATATATGATAAGAAAAATTAGCTCACCTTCCCAAAAATCGTCAAACTTTTCTAACACGAAGCGCGTTAATACGCAAAAATCGTCAAACTTTCGTAAAATAAAACTCGTTGATACCCAAAAATCTCGTTTCCTTGTAAAAACCGAGAGTCCAGAGCAGTACTCCTTCGACAAAACCGAAATCCTCACGTTTTTACAATTTTAATCGAACATCGATACGCCGTTCGCCAGAGACAGCGTCTCAGCGACAAAGAACCGTAGTAAAATGAAATTTTCTCACACCTTTCCAACCCACTCTGTTAAACGAAGACCGTGGAAATCGATGGTTGGACGTACTTAGATACCTATCCGATCTATAAGTGTCTGTACAGGCGACGACGTCATTGATCCGCGCTCACTTAATCTTGGAAATATCGTTACGGAAATTGGTATCGAGCTTGTCGTGGCCCGATAATTGGATGAATACATACCTACTTCCGGCGCCTAGCTACAAGTATCGACGATCGTTCGCCGCATTTCGTCATTGCTAACCGGCTGTTTCCAAGTGAAAATATTCAACCTAATAGTACCACGATTTTAACATACCTTTAACCCTTTTAGAACGACAGACTCGTATATACGTTCACAAAACACTACGAACGCAACGAATGAACTGATAATTTTAAGCAATAAAAACGGAGTGATAACGAACTCGTTTATAATTATAATATAATTTCTATTGGCGCCTAAAGGTGTTTTGAAAATTTTTAGGTCTGTTGAAGTCTTTCAATTCGCTTCCACCTTAATTTAACGCTTACCTTTGTCCTCTACGCACTTTCACCTTAACCCCTTAACCTATGATTTCTTTTCTGACTCTGCATCTAAGCGTCAGCCATTTACAGTTTTAGCATTGTTTCAGGTAATAGAAGCTAATCTGTTAGAGATCAATTGCATTTAGCAGTCCCTCAGTTTTACAAATTCAAACGAAAGTTCGGATTACAATTAATATAACTATTTTTCTCACATCTTCGCCAGAATCTCTGCCACGAGTCTGACGCGTTGTCATATGTTAAGGGGTTAATCGGTTGAACCGAATTTAAAAACGATGCGGCCAAAGTAAGAAATTTTGCAGCCGTGGTTCAAAATTTACCAGTCACCCACGTTACGCGTTAAAATCTGCCGTAGGAAAGGGTTAAAACACCGAAGTAGCGACCCAATTGGCTTCAGAACTTGCAAGATTTCGCGTAGAAAATTTAGTCGAATAAAAAAAATTGTTACTTTTTATTTAAATAACTAAACACCGGAATCTAACATTTTAAGCAATGAAAATAGTCAAAGTCGTAACTCGAAATTTTCATATAATTTCGTTTAATTTAAAACACCGAAGTAGCGACCTAATTACGTGTTACACAAATAATCAGTATAGTCCTCCTTTCGCAAAGGGTTAACACGTTGCACAACATTAAGGACACGATAGTTTCCATTCAGTACTCG
>NW_017100433.1:1537587-1539603 GCF_001263275.1 Habropoda laboriosa | reverse complement strand
TGTTAATTGACCAATCGATCTTTATTCACCGTGCACGTGATCCTTGTATCGCCACTTTCGTCCGAGTGTTTAATAAATGATTTTAATTTACCAGCCAATGCAAACCAGTTCGAAGCTCCTCTGTTACAAGAGACAGAGAGAGAGAGAGCTGTCTACTGGGAACAACGTTCGTTCCTTCTATAACTTCTTCCAGGAGGGTAATTAATTACCACGTTATACATAGCTACTAATTTAGCTTTGAATATCACGGTATAGTTAGGCGAAGCGAGAAACGGGTGTCGGTGTAGTTTAACCGCTGAGCCAACGGGAAACTAGTTAACTTTTCTCATTTTCGATGTACGCATGAATTACTCGCGGAGGCATTGAAATTGTAATTAACAAGAGGGGAGAGAGAGAGAGACACGGTGAGCTCTCGTGGCAAACGAGACTCCCCTGGCCCTCGATGGTTTCAACGAATTTATCATTTTCCTCGAACGTCCGGGAGTTTCTTGAATTTTCCGCGGGAAAGTTCAGTCAGAGACGAGTTCGGTTGAAGTTACACTTTCGACGATACTTTTAACTTAACTAGACTGTTAACGACGTGTTTTCTGATGGAAGTTCGGTATCGTCTTACGTTCTCGATAACGTACTCGAATCGAAGATGTACGTTTGGTTGAAAGTTATTTGAGAGTGAATTTTTGAACGTTCGAGGGTGCGACGTGTATATTTATTGGGCGGTGAACTGTTTCGGTTTTCGTCGGACGGTAAAGAAATGCAAAGAATAAAGGTGACGGGGAGATGAAAGGCGAGAGAGTGTGAGGTGGAATCCCAAAGGGCTACCTAAATTTAACTCATTGCCGTCCACAATCGAAGGTCAGTTAAATCAGGGCTGAATAGATTAAGCTCACCGTGTCCCAGAAACATCGCCACACGCTGCTGACCTTCTCCACGAACGCCGCTGTAATTTTTCATCGTAATCTTTTCGTGCAACTCGCTGTGTCGTGAAATTTTCCTAAGAACACCAGCGAAATTTGTAAACGTTTTAACTGCGATGTGAGATTTCTCGTTTTCTTGTTTTTTTTTGTTAAGGATTATATCTTGGTTTTGTTAATCGTATACTGCGGAGCGTGTGTAATTATAGGAGTTTTGGTGGTTTAAATAATGACACTTGAATATTTATAATGTGACGTGGAGGAGGGTGATAAGGAATTGTTGGGTCATTCGTAAGTTTGTGTTGGAAGCGCAAAATATTATATTTTAATGAAAACCTAAGTTGATACTATAGCGAAGATATAATAGTTTTACCTAACAAAAAAAATAGAAAAAAATTGTGGAATGAAAAGGCGTTTACCGTTTTTTTTAAAAATCAAATTTAAAGATTCTAAATTGTAAAATTTGACAGTGAAAATTTGACACTGAAAATCTGATAGTGAAAGTTTGACACTAAAAATGTGACACTGGAAATTTGACAGTTAAAATTTGACACTAAAAATTTGACACTGGAAGACACTGAAAATTTGACACTGGAAATTTGACAGTGAAAATTTGAAATTGAAAATTTGACAGTGAAAATCTGATAGTGAAAATTTGACACTGGAAGACACTGAAAATTTAACAGTGAAAATTTGACATTGGAAATTTGACAGTGGAAATTTGACACTAAAAATTTGACACTGGAAATTTGACACTGGAAGACACTGAAGATTTGACACTGGAAATTTTACAGTGAAAATTTGACAGTGAAAATTTGACTGATGCGACGACCTAATACACATATAACGAAAAAGTGTGTGAAAATAAGATTTAGCGCTGGTACACCACAGAACCGTGATTCGTTTAAATATTTCTAAATATACGAAAATGTGGAGCAATAACGTTGAAGATTTTCGAGAGAGATATTCGAGAAATTGCTTCTGGTAAGATATTTTCCGTGAGATCCGTCGTTTGGTTATTCGTTGGGAGAAATCCCGGTGCTGTTGCCGGGCGAGAAACCAAACTGAATGTCCCGCATCGAAGGGATTACGTTCATTCATGATT
>NW_017100433.1:1534258-1537500 GCF_001263275.1 Habropoda laboriosa | reverse complement strand
AGGCCGTCCCAGAAAGTTTCCCTGCGAAATTACCCTACTTTACCCGACAGACCTTTTCTGCGTCTTTAAATCTCGCACAGAATCTGATACTAAAATTTATCTAATGCACCCACGTGATTTATTCGCACTCACACTTTTTCTACTTGAAATTTACGTTGTACTTTACGACCGAAATTTTTTGGGAAAGTACAGGGTAGTATTATTTGTGGAATGGGAAAAGAGGTATGGATTCTTTAGCTATTTGTTTCAATTTCTTTCTGAGAAATTTTTGGAGAAACATAACTCGTGGAACCAAAAAGAGAAAAGAAAATATATTTCTAATATTGGCAATAAATTCCTCAAACGCATTTTTAATTACTGCCTCGGTATTAAATATTTCCTTAGTCAAAAAATTGTCTAAATTCTCAAACTTATCGTTATGTATTAAAATCATTAATTTGTGGAACCAAAAAAAAGAAAAAGAAAATATTATTTAGTGTCCTGAAATCTGGAAATACTTCTTATATTGGCAATAAACTTCTGAAACGCATTTTTAATTATTGCCTCAGTATTAAATACTTCCTTGGCCAAAAAATTATATAAATTCTCAAACTAATATTTATGTATTAAAATCACCGACTTACGGAACAAAGAAATAAAAAATTAATTATTATTTAAAGTGTCCTGAAACGTGGCAGTATTTCTTACATCGCAACTAAATTTCTCAAACGCAGTATTAAATACTTCCTTAATCAACAAATTACCAAAATTCTCAAACTAATCGTTACATACTAAAATCAGAATCCATTTTGTGTTTCGAACACAACCTTAACCTAACATTTTCAACGCGTCGCCGCTCGCACCTAGACCCCTGAACAGTAGTAATTCCGCGATATATCAGGCGGTAAAAGTCTCAAAAATCTCCGCCAATCTAAATACATCACCGAAGTAATTATAGCTCTCGCTCCTCCATTCACTATATCACAGAAAACATTCACCTATCGGTCAGGATCTAGGGAGCGTTTAACCTGAAATGTGTTGGAAGTAACGAGCATCAAGGGGAGAATGATCGCCGAGCCGAGCCGCAGTAGTATAGGTCGGTTAAAAGCGAGGCGCGCCGTGGTTCAGAGGTACACGTGTATATCGCGGAGTCGGCGCGACTGGAGCCATCTACTGGCTGAAACGGGAAACGTAGGGGAATACGGTAAACTAATCGTTCTCTGTGTGATTCTGTATTATCCGCATACGAGATCGTGACCACCCCTCCTTGTTTACTTTTCCCTCCCATTTTAGCGATAGTTCATCGAGTTTGCACGCGATACACGCGAGGAAAATCTGTTTCGGGGATCTCCCTTGAAAATTACTAATTTTACACACACACACACACACACGATTTAGGATCCTGAGAGAAGGGAACTGGAGAATGTTTTTGGGGGAGAGACGTTTACACGTCGACTGTTGTACGTATTTGACCACGAAAAATCTGAGTAAATTATGGTACGCGTCTCTTTACTCGCTCGTTACGCTGTGAATGCTTCGACGAGTGATTTTTGTGCCGATTGGGGCATTTGGATTTCGCGTCTATTTCGTTCGGAAATAAATATAATATATATCTAATTTTTCAAAGAAATTTTCTGTAATTTGTGAAACATCTGTTGTGGCATTTCTGAAGAGAAATTTGTAGCGTTTTATAAATTTGAGGCAGATGAAAATGAGTGAAAATCTCAACGACGCAGTACCAAAGTAAAAAACCTGAAAGACGCACCAGTGCGTCGTTCGTCTTGTGCCCATGACGTCTGCATCCTCGCTTACTCTTATTACTGTCGCCTTGCTGTACATTTCTTACGCGACGAGCTTTCCCGAGAAATCGAAGGAGGGATGAGGAATGATAATGATAACGTAGGATCGCGAGCGTTTTTCGCCTTCGTTCGTTCGTTTCTCGAGAATCTGGAAGATTTGGAAGGGAGAGCTTGAGTGGAAACAGCTTTATAGTCAACGTGGACGTTTACTTTTTATTCCATTTCCTCACTTCTCTCAGTAAACTGTTATTACAGTGTGTTAAGAAATGGTAGGTTCACCTACATTTATTGTCGTAACTTATGAACAAATGTACGAATCGATTTGAAATTTTCGGGATACTAAGCTCTCGTAAAATTCTCTGTCAGAAACTGGCTACGTTCGGGAGATCATTCCTAATATTTTTTTTAATCGATGCTTCTAAATAATATTTAACAGAGAATTTTATTAATATAAGTTCTTAATATCCTGAAAATTTCAGATCGATTCGTACATTTGTTCACGAGTATAACTGAACCTATCATTTCTTAACACGCTCTTACTGGGGGATCAGGAGCGTTTTTTCCCTTCGTTCGTTCTTTCCTTTCTTCAGAAACGAGGCGTTAATTCGTTTCTCTTATTAATTCGGGGAATTAATTCGGGAATAGGCCCCTTTTAAGTTAGTTTGAAATGGTCACGGGGACAACCCAGAGGTGTGTGCGTGCGTGGAGGGAGTGTGAATGTTCTAGAGAGAATGGAAAGAGAATTCATATTTAAAAAAGCAAGATTCTGGAACGAGTGTCAGTGTGGGGGTAAAATTTGGGAAAGAAGAAACATTCACACTTTACGTCATATCAAACTTGCATTTTATATTTTACGGGAATAAGAAAATGTCAATTGCAAATATCTGAAAAACTATCGAGTACCTGCCCCTATAGTGGTATATATTCGTGAACAGGAGAACGAGAATTTGCCTTCCCCTTGTTAGTTTCTTCACTTTTCTTAATAAATTATTTTAAGTACACTCTCCGAAGCCTAATCACCACTCCACCTGAAAATCTTACAATAACAGCGGTTGTATGCAATCGGGTAACGTAGGGTCCTGTCACACTTACGACTCTTGCCGCTCGCAACCCTTGTTTTCTCAGTCGACGCTAGACACATTAGAGCGAATCGATAAACGGTTATTTATTTACGAGCATTTCGAGGATATCGCCAACGAGGCTAGTCGTTTGTTAAATTTCATCCAGCCTGCCTGCCTGCCTGCTCTATCGGCTATTTTTGTTTCGCGGACAACGCGGCTAGTCACCGTGGCACTCGTTGGCATCGAAGCGGGGAAGCGGTTTTTTGTAAAGCCGCGTGAAACGCAAGCGGTCGTTGGTGTACCGTCGTCGATGCAGAGGCCTCTCCTCTCCTCTCTTCTTTTCCATGAAAAGCGTCGCTCGTCGATATCGACACGCACGCGACAGCGCGAATCTACGCTTCCC
>NW_017100433.1:1527476-1534226 GCF_001263275.1 Habropoda laboriosa | reverse complement strand
AAAAACTATCACCGGTGAAACGGAAGAAGAAGAAGAAAAGAGGCACGGAGGATATCCGATAATTGAAACGAAACCACAGTCCCTCCGATACGAATATAACGAGATAAATCTGCACTCTTTGGACGAGTCTCCAAACTCAAGTTGCACGGTGACAAATGTTTTCTTCCTCGTAGATCAACGGCGGGGAGAGAATTATTCTTAGAAATATTCCTAGCCAACGCTTCGTTGATATTCGCCTCGCGCGTGTCTTTCTTTCGAAATTCACGTCGGAGGTAAAACGCGTTCACAGATATTTCCTGCGAATTCCTTCGCAACCGTCAGTTTCGGAAAAAAATTTCGGTCGAAAACGAGAAGGTAACGCGGTTGGAAATGGTCGTTCCATCCGGTGAAAACTGGGGGTCTCGACACTCGACTCCCTCGATTTCGATAAGGGTCGCGCGTACACCTGGCCGAGGGGAGAGAGAGAGAGGAAAGTCTGATTACGTTCTAGCGTAACCATCGTTTCGTTGCCTTTAATTGGCACGGGCACACACACGTGCTTTTCTTTCTTAAAATTAGACCGGAATGCGAGTGGCAATTGACATGCTGGAGAGAGCCCAATTACCGGCGGACAAAGGCGTAAAGGCCTTTAAAAAGAACATAGACAATTTGCGCCGGAAATGGGTTGCCTTCCTCGCTCGCTCCTACCTTTCTTCAGTTGTCTTCCTAGATTCAACGTTCTACACGATCTATCTGACATCGAGTGTTGCCGTTTAAAAACCTGCCGAATCTTTTCGACCTCTCACTCGGTCGTATCCCCGTGTTTCTCTAGGGAAACGTTTTTACTTACCGGGTCCAAGAAGTCCACGATCTTTCCCGCTGTTTCCGAGGACCGTTACCATCGACTCCTCCGCGACAAAGAGCACCGATTAACTAATAACGTTGCTAGGAGGAGGACGAATAGCCATCGAGTTGGAGAGAGAAAGAAACGAAGCCCTGTTCGTCGCGGAGATTTTCGATGACGTTCGATGGGGCGAGGGGCGGCGCGAGCGAGAGCGGCGTGCTTGGGAGCCCTCCGCGACGCGCGAGGAGTAACCCCGATTCGCGTTGGAAAGAAGGTCGCCGCGGAAAGTTTGCAAACTTCTCATCTCGGACGTTTATGCAGGCTAGAAAGGACGGGACAGAAATAGCCTCGTCTTTTAAGGTCGCGATGAACGACCTCACCGGCTTAAATTCCCTTCGCCGGAACTTTCTAAGCGACGAGAGACCGACGAGATCATCGATCTTCCCTCTAAGACAGAGGAAGAGAGAGAGGAGGACGGAGGGTTGGGAACGTCAGACATTATCGTTCGAGCGGAACGTTCGAGAGAGCAAGTACGTAATAACGCGGAGACGAGCGAGAGCATCTCTCGCCGTTTCATATAGGACGACAATAATTCATTCGGATCGGTTTTTCGACGTGCACCGACGTTCCAGTTCAGGATATTAGGCACTGCGACGAGATTAACGGAAATGTTGCTCGGCTTGATGAGGATTCGGGGAAATTCGTTGGTGCGACTTTCGTGGGGAAGTTGGTTTTGCGGGAACATGCCGTGCTGTGTGAGTGAAAGAGAGAGATTTATTTTGTATCGGACGATTGCAGAAGTTCGTGCCCGATTTTCAACGGTGGCGAGAACCTTGCCGACTTCGGTACAGATGTTTCTTTTAGCGTAATGTTACGCTCCTATCGAAAGATACACCGCTTGTGTTTTCTTCTCAAATAATTATTCATTTCGTTCCATTCCAGTTTCAAACGAAATCTGCTTTTGCACGCACCGATTGTGTTTTATTTTCAGATCGGGCACGAACTCTTGCAATCATCCGATATAAATGAGACAGAGAGAGGCTGAGAGGGTGAAATTTTTGGTTAATCAGTTTTGTAGGAATAGGTGAAAGAGAGATTTATTTGTATGAATGAGACAACGAGAGGCTGAGAGGCTCAAATTTTGGTGGTAACATTATAAATCACGGACAGCGCTGATTAAAATGGTTCTATCTATGGAAGATGTATAAAAATTGTACAGTTTAAGTTTGTGACGATACTAAGAATTTTTTTTAAATTGATAGCTATGATTGCTCAGTGAGACAAGTTCAACAACCTACAACAAACTCGTTTTCGTGACGATGTTTGGTGTGACATAATCAACGACGACGATATTTTTACGACGACCTAACCTTAAATGGAAATAGGTATCCAGAATTTTTATCGTTTCAACGAGATTCTAGACTGAATTATTTTTTCAGAATCTTAATAATTTTTACGACGACCTAACCTCAAATGGAAATGGATACTCAGAAGTTTTACCGTTTTAACCAGACTGAATCATTTTCTCAGGATCTCAGTAATTTCGCAACGAGTATTCAGGTTTGTTTCACATTTTATCGTTTCAACGAGACTCCATTCTAAATCATTTTCTCAGAATCTCAATAATTTTGCAACGAGTATTCAGGTTTGTTTCACATTTTATCGTTTCAACGAGACTCCGTTCTAAATCATTTTCTCAGGATCTCAATAATTTTGCAACGACTATTTAGGTTTGTTTCACATTTTATCGTGTCAACAAGATTTCAGACTGAATCATTTTCTCAGGATCTCAATAATTTTGTAATAATGCAGTATCGGGGCTTCCATACTCAAATAGGAAACCTCGAAGGGACAATATAGAGGGAGTGGTTGGCGTAGCGCGCAGAGCCTCGGCTTGCCACGCCGAAGGTCCCGGGTTCGATTCTCCGTTGGGCCCCACAATGTTTTTCCGTCGATTCCTGCAATAAATACTTACGTTTGTTTTACATTTTATCGTTTCAACGAGATTCCATCGAAAATCATTTTCTCAGGATCCCAATAATTCTGCAACGGCTATTCACGTTTGTTTCACATTAAACAAATACCCCAATTTCACCGTTCAGATTTGTCCCTTAGACTCGACCACCTTCCCGCATCTAAAGTCGTGAGAAAGTTGCGGAACAGTACGTTCGTTTGTGGTTCGAGGGAGGAATCGTAGCGTAGGGAGATCTGTGTCCGCACACCGGTTGAAGAATTTCGAGGTTAGGCGAGGCTTTGAAATATTCAGGTGGAAGATTCGAAAGCGGGCAAATTAACGCTGAACGCGCGAATCGTCCCTCACGTCTTGTGTGTCAAAGGCTAACTAAATATAGTTCCGTAATTCGAAATCGTTCGGCGCTCAGGGGCGAGCCGGCTCCGACGTTCATGCCGGCCCGTGTAAAATTTATATTTATCCGTTAGCGTTACACGCTCCGTTCGTTTCTGTCGCTTTGCTTCGACTTATGGATCGAGCGGTGTTTCCCGAGGATGCGCGAGTTTGTTAAACGTGAAACGATAGTAATGCTAACTCATTTTTCGTTAATTAGGTAATTTGTTCAAATTTGTCTCCTAACATTCCTTGCGGAAATTACAAGCAATTGTAACGTATGTTGCAATTAAAAAGATTAATTCGTAGTTTAATCCTTCGAGGAAGATGGAACTATACAGACTTTCGTAAGAAGCTATGCAAGTAGCCAGTAAATTTGCATATTTGTGAATAGCAGAGTAGAGTGGAGTAGTGTTTATTGAGAAGCCAGTATTACAAAAGGTTTCACCGCAATAAACGACGGTTCGACATGGTGATTTTTTATCCCTAATGTCCTAGCAACTAGGCTCTCTAGGGATTACAAATATACGGTGCGTTTTGGAACTCGGTAGTTGGTAGTATCAAGATAAGTTTTTGAAAATTTTCTTCGCGGTCTCCCGCTGACAAAATCGGAATATTGTTTCGTTCAGAAAATGAATACATAAATGGCGTAGAAACTGCACTGCTCACTTGTGAATAGCAGAAATACTTGGAGTGGTCGTTGTTAGACTTATAAGCCAGGCAAATGTCACAAAAATGAAATCTAAAGCCTTCCTAAGATGTACGTTTATTTTGTATGCGTTCCAAGAAATTTATGATACGCGACAAAAGGCCCTTCGGTCCCAAGCGGGGTCGCAGGCAATTTTCAGGCGTTGCGTTGGAACGTCCTCAGTCCGCATACAGTGCTCTTGCTAGCAACTTAGAATAGTGAAACCTTCCTTGCGTATAATACAGATTACAGTTTGAAATAAGAAATATTTCATTATTTAATAATTCATAAAACCCATAATCCAATGGTCGTGAATTTATTCTGAAGGATTTAGTTTAGGGAAAAAATTAAAGCGAAGGGTTAATTCTTTCCACCCTCGCCCGTCACTTGATTTAATCCAGCGACTCGAACGGCGACTGAGCAGCGACGTTAACAAATATCTCGCGATGCAACAGAGTACCCATAGACCACTGGGGATTTCAGGTGAATTTTCCAGGACATCGGGTCTACGGGCCTCCATAAATCGTTCGTACGTTTGGGAAATTTTGTCGCAGATTTGGAAGAGTTTCGTCCCTTCCTTCGTGTTATTTCTTAATTATCAGAGGAACTTCTAACCAACTGTGACAAGGTCTACTACAATAAAAATTCCCACCAAGAAAAGTGTCACAAATGAAAAATTTCGTCATTTGGGATATCTTCTAACTCACAGACTTACCATCAGAAGAGACGTCAGAAGTTGAACTGTTCCACGATGCTGCAATTAACAAATACTTCTCACAGTTGCCCAACTAATTTCCAGGATAATTCGAAAAAAGAAAGAAACCTCAGTTCGCTACTTCCAGCAGAAAAGCCTCCAAGTGCAAAGGGTTAATTGAATCCGCGGACGTATCCTCGACACGAAACCTAACCTCTAAACGAACGTCGAAACAATCCATCACCATTTTTCATCGTTTATTTCCTCGAACGTGCTCGTTAGCATAACAAGAATTAATAAACGCGAGCGCATTCGTAATCCATCCCCGTCCTTCCCTCGCGTGGATGAAAGGGAAGGTATTGTTGCCGTGGGTGGGGGATTGGTGTGTCGAATCGATGAGCAGAGGAGGATCGGTCTTATCACTGAACGAACCAACACTTGGCGGAGTTGTCGGGGGTTCTCGACAGATGGCAGTTCGCAACGGGGTAGATGCATCGGGTGCACGTGCATCCGTTCCTCCCTCTTTCGTCCTGTAACCACCCCTCCGCTGGCCGATCCAACAGCGAATCCCACCAACGACGTCCCCCACCGGTGACGTCAAGACGCATTGCGACATATCCCTCTGCCCCGCTTTTCCGGCACTCGCCTCGCACTCGCCTCGCTTCGCTTCGCTTCTCGCGCCTATCCCCCCGATAAACAATCGCCACGCTTTTCCTTCCTTTTTTTCTCCTCTCTCTCTCTCTCTTCTTGTTCGAGTGCTCGAGCACACCACCCCCTCGTCGCCGTCGTGCAGAATCGATGGATTCGCTCTCGCGCTCGTCCGCCTTTCCTCTCTCGGCCAACCTTCGTGGAGAATTCGTTCCGAGGTCCAGAAGGTTGCGAGCGATTTCGAAAGTCTTGCAACATTTCTCTTTCTCCCGGGGACGATCTTTGTAGGGAGAGAGAGGGAGGTTTGTAGGTTTTTAATTATGGAAGATGGGGTGGTTTTCGATTTGGGGTGCTCGTTTCAGAGTCTTTTTTCGAATGTTGAAGAGGAGTTTCAGAGTGATTTTTTCAGGGCGAATTTTGGATGTTTTTGGTGGGGGTTTGATAGCTAGTTGAAGTTAGTACTGCTTGTTTTGCGCTGTTTGTATCACACGGGACAGTTTATTGTTTTACAGGTTTGGTTAGTTAGTTCGATGTGAACTGTTCTATTGATAAGAATTGTATTTGTATTTGTACACTGTCCTTTAAATTATTTCGACTTTCATTCTTCATATCTAGTTTTTTCAGTTTTACATGACACGATAGGTGCTTGCACTTGTACACAGCTAATATTTATTAAATACACAAACTGTGCATTTTCTATGATTAATTATAATAGCGTTCTATCGATGGGAATTGGCGCGTCACACACACGTGACGAATAGCGAACGCGTTAAGGAATACGACTGGTATTTTATTATAATTAAGAGCAGAGAAGCTGAAAAATTTATAACGAGGTTCAACAGCAGAAATTGTGGGATGAAGTATACGGAAAAGATCTGTGGACACGTTTGCAGCGGTCCCGGAAAGAAGTTCGGGACTGCCTGAAATTAGTTTGATCCGTGATAACGCGTGATCGCGAAACGAGGAGCGTACATCGACGGGAAAATGAATTTCTACCGTGTCTACGGAAAATACGACCGCAAAGAGTCAACGGTGTCATTGTCTCGGAAGGTTCAGGTGTGCAGAAATTAGGTTCCATCGTGAAACGAACGTACAGTCGATTTTCGTAAACCGTCTAACGCAAGTACCGCGTTGACTCGCGAGTGCAGGGTTGATTGTGGCGAGAACGCGGGGCGAAAAGAGATTCGCGAAGGAAGAAAGTGGGTAACGCGTCAGCAGAAGCCGCTTTTCGAATAGAGACGCTCGTATTCTGCTCCGGCGTTTCCACTTTCCGGCATCACGGTTGCGTACCGAGGCTTCGTTCAATGTATTCTCGCTTTAATATCCCGCCTCTCTCCCTCTCGTTCTCTCCTCTTTTTGTGCAGGGACTTGCGCGACGCCTGCACCGACGACAGTGCACATGCACCCGCGCAACTGAAGAACTTTCGACTGCGACGTAACGGATTCGACTCCACTCCGATTTCGCGCAGTTTGTCTAAAAGAAGGGCAGACAACCTTCACGTGACTCGTCTAACGTTCTTAAAAACTTTTCACGTACCCGCAGAGCTTGCGCC
>NW_017100433.1:1513439-1527438 GCF_001263275.1 Habropoda laboriosa | reverse complement strand
ATACCGGGAACTATCACTGCCCTCCTTACCGCCAATGTGACCGTGTATAGTTGGTCGAAGGGATGTAACGAGGTCGTAAATTAAATGGCGTCAATGGCGACACCGATTGACGTGGCCACGCCCATCCCGGGATGAATGTTATTTTGTCAATTGATGGTTTGAAAAGTGTCAAATATTTAATTGTTTAACTCGAGAGAGACTTTTGGAAAGAAAGTTAAACAGGGACGAGACGTTATGCCTTGTTTTAAGAACCATACCCGACGTAATTATTAAAAAAATACGTGTGAAATGTAAATTTTTCTTACCGTAATTCATAATTTTATTGGACTGTCAAAGGGGTTAAAGTTTGTGCTTACAATCTTTAATTTTAGATATAAGGTATTAATACTTGGTGTCTTACACTTGCGCAACTAATCCTCCAAAAAGTGCAATTTTGTTAAATTAGTTTCTTTCACTTTTGATATTGCGCCACTCTTTCTATTTCATGGTGAAAATGTATGTTAGAGCGTTGTAGATAAATTGGAAACTTATTTCTATACGCTTAGGAAGTAATTAAAAAAAGTAAAATTGATCATTTTTAGCCACGTGACGTTGAGAAAAATGTGAGGATTAAAGGGTTAAGTCTACGGTATTGCAGTTGTTAACGATTAAGACAGAGACAAATTTTTTAAATTATTATCGAGGCTTTCGGGTGTAAGCCGTGTCCTTATGGAAAAAGTATTCAGACGTCTCGTAGGCATTGCAGTCGTGAAACACACTGATAATCAATTTTTTAAATATACTGCAACGGAGGAACCAATTCCGAGCTCTTCCATTTCAATCTCCTTATCTCCCCGAATTGCTGTTTGGGCGCCCGGATTACGTGAATTTTAACGCCTCACTGCATCGCTTCGACTGACTATACCAATTCTCATTTCTCACGATGCTTAGGAATATCTGGATCTCCACGCGTTTTTCACCTATTAAAAGAATTCGGTGTGCTCTGTGTGCTTTGTAGAGCTCTAGAAACAGTCTGATTTACACCTAACCTCACTTTTCCCGGAAATTCAAAATGTTAGGCTAGGACAATTGAGAGTTAGGTTAACATCGAACAACGATAGAAATTCGTCTCCGCTCGAAATCCAGCAAGTGTCCAGTGATCTGTGACGAATATCGAACGGCATGAAAATGAAAATGAACGGTAATTCCTCGTAAAGGACGGATGATAAACGAATCCAGGAAGGTATCCGCGATGAAAGCACACAGTAGCGACTATTCTCTCATGTTTTAATTAATTAAACGTCCAGAGGAAGGAACAAAGCGAAGCTCCGTTTAAGAATAAATTTAATCAAAGCGCAATCCGAACGCGGCCTCCACGCAACTCGAGGAATCCAAGAGAACACAGCTCTCTCCCTGTAGAACTAATTGTAAAACCGTCTGATAAATCGACGAGTCCCGTTATTACTATTTCGTGGAAGAAAAGGTCACTCTCTCCAGAGATTTCTATCGATCCAATCACTCTTGAATCCTATTCATAACGAGATTTTATTTCCAACGATACCTCGTAGACGTCCTTAATTTCACCAGGTAAATCTACTTTCCTCTGAAATTTCCAAGTCTCAAAATTCAGCCAATTCTTCATTTTCCAGCAAACGATCCCATCCACGTTAATCTACCCGTCGTGTAAAAGAACAAACGCAAACGTAGCTCTTATTACCATCGTCTTACGAAAGCTCCTTTGACCCTGCAACCGTTGTAACACGTCAGTTATGTCCGATTACCCAACAAAAGCGTTTCGTCGCTTTCGATATAACACAGCTGCATCTTACCAACTCCCAGTTACAGTTTCTATTCTAAAGAAGATTGCTCGACGAACGCTTTCTAACTGGTACAAATATCTACGCTTAAACAGAGCAATCGGTATTCCCACGAAAAACACGATTGTTCTCATCCATTAGTGGTTAACCACATTTCAATCAAAGAAACAACGAGCGTTAACCGACGTTCACGTTTGTGGTGTTCAATGGAAACGAATGATTGCGAGTGACTCTCGTGTAGCTAACGCAGAGAGTGAGAGAGAGGGGTTGAATTATTCTCTGGTAACACGATGGCCTCTCCTGCCATAGCTAGAGCGAATTGCCCGAGTGAATTGCCGAGGCACTACTAGGCATCATCACCACGTACCGCACACACAGAGACAGAAAACTGTGCATTGTTCGCGGCGTTTCAGGCTGCGGATGTTTTTCTAAAACAAACGAAAAAGTTTCGAGCGGGTAGCGTCGGGTTTTCGCAGTGCGGCCCGGCCGCGTGATCGATCGTGCAACGACTGCATGCAGTTAACGTCATTGCGCGCACCTGACGAAATTTCGGTCCCCTAAAGGGAACAGACTCTCTCTCTCTCTCTCTCTCTCTCTCTCTCTCTTGCTCTGTGTGTGCGAAACGATGAAACTGTGTCCGTAGACCACCGCGTGTGGCTGGCTGGTCTTTGTACGCGGCGGATCGGCCAGCACGCAGACAGTAACGCGTTCCCCGTGTCACAGGAATGGGAATTGCCTTGGAATTCGGCACGCTGGGAATGCGCAGAATGGAACTTGCACCGGACTCGGTCTACGCTCGCGTGTTTCTCCATCTACCAGCTAATTAGACTCTCCTCGCGTCGTTAACGATATAGTCCTTACTCGGTTACATCGGCTACGAAGGGAAAAAAGCTAATGGCTGCATTAGAGATTCCCGATTCGAGGAGCTTAAGGAACTTTTTAACCGAGCACTTTTATTGTTACAGGATCGTTGTTAGGGGAGTTTAGATTCTTTTTGGTTTGGAGAAATCTTTGGTTTTCTCGTCGCTTCTTTCGTTTTACTTCGATTACGCTGTAATTTGTGTGTATTGAAGGGTGAAGGAAGGGTTTAGGGGTTTCGCGCGCGACTAGGATTTGGCGATGTAAAATAAAATTTAAAGAAAAATTTAATGAAATATAAAATTGTACTGTGTTATGACACGTGTTTAAAGTAGGAAACGGAGAGATGATCCATTATTTTTATGCAGGAGGGTAGTTCCTCGGGCGAGCAAGCCACTCGGTGTGACCGAAATGAAAAATTGTTTGGTACTTTGGAAATAGAACGCGTTCGTGGAAGAAATTTCTTTTGTAAAATTTCAAGGGTTACTTTAGGGGAAGGAACGTTATTTTATAGACACGCTGTGTTTATTAAGACACTTTTCCTCCATTTCTACCTTTAGAGTTCTGGACCCTTGAATTAATTTTTCGATCCATGTTTATTAGGAGTTTCTTCCTCTATTTTCACGAATTTCCATTTCAACCCTTCAAATTCTGAACCCTTGTAGTAATTTTTCGATCCATGTTTATTAGGAGTTTCTTTCTCTATTTTGGCGAGTTTCCATTTCAATCTTTAAAATTCTGAGCCAATCTTTCCCAACACGCCGTATTTATTTTTCATTCTCCTCCATTTGGGCGACTTTCCATTTCAACCCTTAAATTTCTGAACACTTCTCTTGCAATTTCTTGTATTAATTTTACGATCCATATTTATCAGGGCTTTCTCCCTCCGTTGGACGAGTTTCCATTTCAACCCTTGAAATTCTGAACCCTTCTATTGCAACACGCTGTATTAATTTTTCGATCTATGTTTATCAGGACTTTCTTCCTTCCATTGCATCCCTTAAAACTCTTTATTGGATTAATGGGTTGAATAAATGGTGTTCACTGCGAATTCTCTTAAACTTCTTTCATTTTCTTTGGCGCGGAAGGACGTCGTAACGCTTTGAAAATCGCAGTCGAAGTGAAAATGAAAAACTCGTAAGGGCACGACAGCAACGTTGTTGTCCACTCAAGAAAAAGAGACCAGGACTGCATCAGCCTCCCAGGCCCCCTTAGGTATAAACAGTTACAGGCCTATGGGTCCGATGACATCTGGTCTATTATATTATTTTCACTAACAGTGTTTCTTACTAGTTGACGCATTGCTATTAGAATTAGGTTGTCCGGGAATAAATTGCGGTTTTCTGTTATGCCATATTTAGGGCTTTTCTATACTATATATTTGAAATTTACGTTTATCAATACCATTTGAACGCGTAGACGTCGCTCGATCATATAAGCGATACACTTTTGTTTTTTACCGTCATTTGTTCTGAGTATAACTTAAAAACGCGACAATGGACAAGAAGCAAATTCGTACCATATTTTTATATGAATTTAAATTAGGACGTAAAGAAACTGGCCGCAATATCAATCGTGTATTCGGCGAAAGCACAACTAACGATTATAATGCATAAAAAGTTATTTGTTGAACAACCAAGTTTGGTAACTCGTAAGGGACCAATTACTCCTACACGATAACGCCCGCCCGCACGTATTACAATTCACGATTCGGAAGATGCACCCTCCTTATTCCCCCGACTTATCCCCTACAGATTACCATTTTTTTAAACATTTCGATAACTTTCTGCGAGAAAAAATCTTGCGCAATAAAGAGGATGCTGTAAATACCTTCGTGGAATTTATTCATTCTAGAACTCCTGATTTCTATTGCAATGGAATAGGAACTCTTGTAAAACGTAGGAAAAATTGTATAGAATCTAACGAAAATTATTTCGATTAAATAAATTTATTCTAAGCAAAACTACACGCCTTTAAATCTCATGTACAGAAACCGCAATTTATTTCCGGACAAACTAATAGTAAATCCAGCACTCTTCCTTCGTAACACCTTGTATTCATTTCTCGATCCATGTCGCCTAGTTTCCATTTCAACCCTTAAACTTCCCAACCATTTTTCCTCGTACCACTCTGTACACCCCCGTTACTTTCTTGACCGTCACGAGAGAACGGTTGTTTTTAAACGAACCCTAGGCGAAATCGTGTGTTTGCGTACGCTTAATCGCGAGCGCGCCGCCCCGTGATAACGGGTTACTTTATGCCGGGGGGTCGTTGCACGGAACGCAATTTCACAAATTAAAATTGGAACATGCTCGAGTGCTTGTGTACGTGATAAATTTATCAATTCGACCCGTTCTCTCATTCCCTCTCTCTTCTCCTTCCACGTTTTATTTATTTATCCTCTTTTCACCACAGCCACGTATCCGCGAATGCATTTTCGACGCAGGCAAACGAGAAACGGAGACACCGAATTCGGTCACGCGCGTTTGTCAGCGAATTTTTACACGCACCGCGGTTAAACGCTGTGTAATTGTTTCGAAAAACTACGCTCCCGGTAATTTGTGTACCGGAATTCTCTTTTAAACGACGCTTCATTGCTAAGCCGATCGAAGTTACCAACATGCGTCGCGTGCTCCGCCACCGGCAGTTTAATCTGCTTACGATTATCGAAGAATGCACAGAAGAAAAAGAGAGAAGTTTCTCGTTCAACGTGCAGCTACAACTGATTAACAGAATTACCTAACCTACGAAATATCGAATAAATCAGATCTGAAATTTAACGAATCGCATTCCTTACTAACGTCGCAATTTCTGCAACGAGCCAAATCTCGTGATAGATCGTTGTTGCCTCGCAAGAAATCGCGACGATCCCTCGGTCTGGCGGATTATCGTCGTGAACTTGTTCAATTACACTTGGTCGCCAGACCGAGGTACCGGTCCTCTCGCGCGTACCCCGTGGAGAGGTCACGTGCGGGGTGGAAAGTCAGGCAACCCCTGGGAAAAACCCAAAAAGGGGGGTTTTCTGATGTCAAGCAACAATCCCCGTCCTTTGGAAAGAGTTGCGTCCCACCTGAACAACCTCCTCCAATGAAGAGTCCAAACTTTTGGCCGGTAGTGTATTTCGTACGTGTTGAATGAAGCGCAGACGCGTGTTATATCACAGAAAATTGATAAAAATGTAGATATTAATAATGTAAGCGAGAATAATACGAAGGATAGTGGGCGATGCTTCAAGAGAACGTGTTAAAGCTGGGCTGCCTTGAAATCACAGTGTTTTCAACGACACCGACTTGTTTCGACGTTGTGTGTTGGCCGACGTATGCTTCCGTCGACACTTCAGCTTTATCGGATGAAAAATAACGAGGTGAACGATGAAATGTTGGTGTGTCACACTTGTACCGCTACTTTATTAATCGATATAAGTTGTGTGCACGAATAATTAAAAGTTTCGAGAATTAAGCGACGCGGAAATGTTTGTCGGTGATTTCAAGGTAGCTTGTTAAAGCTTGTACAAATATTGCTGTGCAAATACTGTCCGGAGAAAATAAATTAGTCGGCGTTCTACGATGTTCTCCTGTAGATAGCTGAATTTTTGAAGAAGCAGGGGTTGTACAAATATTGCTGTGCAAATGTGTCCAAAAGTATGAATAAATTTGTCGTCGTTCTACGATATTTTATAAAAAGCTAAATTTTTGAAAAAGCAGGGGTTGTGCAAATATTTCTCCGCAAATAGTGTTGAAAAAAAAAAATAAATTACTGGTCATTCTACGATATTCTGTAAAAAGCAAGGGGTATTCAAATATTTCTCCACAAATAGTGTCCAAAAGAAGATAAATAAATTAGTCGTCATTCTACGTGATTCTCCTGCAAAAAGCTAAATTTTTGAAAAAGCAAGGGTTGTGCAAATATTTCTCCACAAATAGTGTCGAAAAAAAGAAATAAATTACTGGTCATTCTACGATATTCTGTAAAAAGCAAAGGGTATTCAAATATTTCTCCACAAATAGTGTCCAAAAGAAGATAAATAAATTAGTCGTCATTCTACGTGATTCTCCTGCAAAAAGCTAAATTTTTGCAAAAACAAAGGTTACGCAAACAGTGTCCAAAAAAAAAAAAAAAAAATTACTCGTCATTCTACGATATTCTGTAAAAAGCAAAGGGTATCCAAATATTTCTCCACAAATAGTGTCCAAAAATATAAATAAATTACCCGTCGTTCTCCTGTAAAAAGCGTTATTTTTGAAAAAGCAGAGCTCGTAAAAATATTGCTCTGCAAAGAGTGTCCAGAAAAGAAAAAAAAAAATAAATTACTCGTCACTCTACGATCTTCCATAAAAACCAGAATTCGTAAAAGAGCGAGGGTAGCAAAAACTGCGCCGCAGTTTGCACGATATTTCCATTACCGTACAAAGACGTAACACGTACTACAAAGCTACGTAAAATCCTCTTAAAAAAGAGAAAAAAAAAGAACATGTTTATCCAGCGATTTACTCTCTCTCTCTCTTTCTCCTTCACCGACGTCGCCGCATTTCCTCAAAGTGAGATAGCATCGGCGCCGTTTACCCGGCTTGTCGGAGGTGTGCATTTACCGGGTTTAATCAGCAATCGAGATGGGAGTTCTGAATCGAGGGAATGAGCGACGTTTAACAGGTGAACAGTCCGAGAGAATCTCCACCATTCACACACGGTGCGCGCGACCCTTATGAATCGCAAAACCTTGAAACACAACCGAATCGCGCGTCCGTTTTATCAATGACGACCGTGGGGCCAGCCTTCTACCCTATTTACCACGGGAAATGTATAATATTATAGTTCCTGGCGTTCCGCCCATCGTTCGTTTCGTTCTCCTCCCAGCCGTGGCCAGTTTACCTTCGTTTCCAAAATATACCGGCTCTCTCTACGCCCACGCTCTGTCACATATCCGAATATTTCAGGAGCGTATCGCCTGGACCTGGACGCCCCTCTACCTTTGTTTTACTTCCCACGGTGGAAGGTTTAGCGGTTTCGTAAAGCTCGTCTTGCACTTTGTTCTTCATTGGCTTTTTAATTTTCCTTGAAATTTTGCGCAATTCAGAGATTCTGAATTTTTGACCACCCTGTGTTACTTTCGAATGATACGTTTTTGAGAGAATGGACGGTTAGGAAGATTTCGATAGCGGGTTTGGAGTAAAGACTTACTATCATTCAGATTCGTGACAGAATTGCTAATAAAGTAGGTGGTTCTAAACTTTGGGTCGTCTATTAATATTTGAAATTTCTTCTAATTAATTACTCTTAATTTTTTTCTATATTTATTTATTTATTCAGCCTCACAGCCATGAATTTGACTTGGTTTGTATTGGAAATGGGTTATGGAATGAAATAGTCTTTTATCTTTTTAATATACGATTTTATTTACGGTCTCAGAGGAAACGTCTTTACTCTATTGAATCTTCTGAAGGACTGTTTCTGGGCACCCAAAAGAAAGTTGGGGTCCCCTTATACCTAGAAACTGTTTACACTATGGTATGGCATTGTGCAGTGAGTGACTCGAAGACGGACACCAGATGTATCTCTGGAAGTCTTAGTGCCTTTGTTTAAAATAACCCGGAGACATTTTTGTCCTCACTTGATTATTTCCATAGGGTGTTGTTAGAAATAATCCAACAGTTTGCAATAACCTACGTTTTATAAAACTATCTTATTCTCTCTCTTCCATTCTCATTCCCTTATCACCCTACTTACTACCCATTAATTGTTGCCCCTCCCTTATACTTTAATATTCTCCTTGGTGCTCTCAGCCACTCTCTCTTTTTTCTTCTCTTCTCTTCTTCAGCTTCTCGAGCCACTCTACAATCTTTCTGTCCTGTACTCACTACGTCTTCCATCCTGATATCCCTTTCGGTTTCTCTGCAGCCCCTTGTTAATTACTCTTAATATTTGCAGTCAAGGAGGAAAGGGCGAAGGTCCGTATATCGCCTATTATAATATTTCAACACACGAGTGTATTTTTCATAGTTTCAGAAATGGAAAAAGAGACGGAGGTTAGGTTTTAAATTTGAAAGCTAGGAAGGTTAGGTTAGGTTTGAATTATCGCCGTTCAAACAATTACAATACACGGAGAAAAAGACGAGGCTCTCGTTGTTTCATTGGAGTCGACAGTGTGCGTTGCACAGTCTTTGAAATTATAAAGTAAGTGTCAATTAATTCAACAACGTCTGGAGAATCGGTGAAATTCCATTTCACACTCGTCCTTTTCCCCCGCTAATCAACATTCACAGATAAACAACTCTCCTCCAATCCTTTCGATAATAAAACAGTAAAAAAAAGACACCGTGCTCCCGAGAGAAGTTTATCGTACAAATCCAACGAGTATCGCTAAGGGGATTGCCGATGGAAACTCGGTTCGAGCAAGATTTTTAATTATCCCGACAGGGTTGAGATACCGTGATCAGAGGAGAGGAGAGAAGAAAATCTTCCGGTAGATTATTCCAAAGCGACCATTTTGCTCGTTTTCAGGAAAGCACTCTCGCGATCGGGCGTCACCGAATTGTTCCGTGACGGTCGAACGTTACGGTTCGCGGCAGTTGAAATTTATAGGCCGTCGTCGCGGGCTCCGCTAGATACCACCAGGGATGCTAAACTTCTGTGTTCCCCGGGCGGAAGATTAGCAGAGTCCATTAAGATCGTTATCCGCCCATTAAAATCTTAACCGCCTTATAACGTGCACAGTTTATGGGGTAACATTGTGACTCGGTAGTCCTTGAGGGAGCACCGCAACGCGTTAACGTTATTTTCTAAATCGTTGTGTACAGTGATAAGGAAGAGAGGAAAAAGCAGCAATGTTCCCCCTGAAATTTCACTTGGTCAGAGACAGTCGATGAAGTATTTAACGAAGTGAGCAAATGTACTGGTTTATTCGGTACAGTGCTGATTTTAAAGGCTCCGTTCCGATTTAACCAGTTAACTGCGGAATTTAGTTTTAAAAATCCGTCACGGGATGCGGAATTGAAATCAAGCAATGACGAGTATACACGTCGAACGCAGAGAAAATGGTCCTATCATAAATTTGACGAAAAAAAGTCGAGCAAAACGAGGAAGGATTACACTTTTATTCGATAAAAAATTAACAATTCATTGTTGAGAAGGTTATTGTTGTTAAGAACTTAAAAGTTGTCAGAAGATAATTTTAAGAAATTCAGTTGATTTCAGTGTGGTATTCGGAGAATGCCAGATGCATTGGAGAAAATAATCAACTCAGTTTGTGATAAGTCGTACATTGTACGGGGAATATCCAATATACCAAAGAGAATAATCAAATTTTTTTTTTATAAAATGCATAGCAGTTGTATTGGTAATATAAAGGAAACATACCACCAAATGACATTTCAATTACATCTTATTGAAATTTCGAGTTTTTGTAGTGAATGGTAATTTTTTATTTTACACGACGAGTGTACGCGAACGCAGTTAACTGGTTAACACTTAGAACGACCGATTTGGGTCAAAATGGACCCATTAGAGAATAAAGAAGAAAACAACAACACCAACGTCAGAGATAGTCGAATTTGTGAAAGTAGCAGGAAAAGTATTTATATTTATTTATTCAGCTTCACAGCCATGAATTTGACTTGGTTTACAATAACCTACGTTTTATAAAACTATCTTATTCTCTCTCTTCCATTCACATTCCCTTATCACCCTACTTATTACCCATTAATTGTTACCCCTCCCTTATACTTTAATATTCTCTTTGGTGTTCTCAGCCACTCTCTCTTTTTTCTTTTCTTCTCTTCTTCAGCTTCTCGAGCCACTCTACAATCTTTCTGTCCTGATATCCCACTCACTACGTCTTCCATCCTGATATCCCTTTCGGTTTCTCTGCAGTCCCTTGTCAAATGTTCCAGATTGCCGAATCTATCACCACACAAATCGCATCTCCTTCCTTCCTCCTCTTCCCAGTACTCGTTCCAGTTTTCTAAATTCTCGCATGAGATGAAGTATTAATAAAGCGACCAAATGTACTGGTGATTCGGTACAGTGCTGATTTAACTCGAGAACGAGCGGCCGGGTCAAAATGGACCCATTAGCAAATAAAGAAGGAAAAGAACGTTTCGCTGAAATTTTACTTCGTCATAGATAGTCGAATTTGTGTAGATATCAGGTTGTTGCAGATGAAATTAGGTATTAACGAAGTGACCATGTGTACTGATTTTAAGGGCTCCAGATTTGATTTAACACTAGAACGACCGACCGGGTCAAAATGGACCCATTAGAGAATTTCTAAAAGAAGTGAATTTTCGGTACCGATAATTATTATCATTTGCAACTTTTCCACTTTATTTTCTGCAAGCATATTTGCGTCAAAGAAAACACGGCCACTCCAATTCGATCTCCATTCACAATTCCACCGTTTTTGGCTAACTGTAAGCCTTAAACTGATGCATTATTACGAAGAGTCTACGAGCTTCCGGAAATCAGCCATTCCACGCACAACAGCCTGACAATTCCTCAAAAATTTCACAGATACAACTAACTTTTCGTCCGAGGCTCCAGCTTTATTAAAAGCAAACGATGGGTATCGTGCTAATATTTGCTTATTTGTAAGGTGAATTTATAAATGCCCGGGCTGCCTCTGCGCATAAGCATAAATATGCACAATTCATTAACATAAAACGACCCTCGAATCTAACAAGTGTTCCTCTACGTTCACATTTTTACCGATGAAAATTCCACAGAAAAAAGAAAGCATCGTTACAAGTGTGAAACACTCTAATCGTTATTTCACCTAACTAACAGTTCGCCTCTCTTATCACCGATTACCAAATCCGCTCTCCCCAAACTTATCGTCTCGATCAACGATTCGTAGCGAAACACTCGATAAATTATTCGAACGTAGCCATTGAACTAGTAAGGCTTTCACTGTAGTTCCAATCGAGATCCACGTTCGAGGCAACACCGTTGCCTGGGCGCACGATATTTTCGAGAGAAGCTTGTTGCTCCTTTTCCCCTCCTATCCACTTGCTGTCGTGGGAGAACTTCGGACCACGGTCTCTCGCTGTTTGCTTCAGCTGTCCAGTGTCGAATGATTTCTTCGTTTCACTGGACCCCGATGCTCGTTCCCCCGTTTCCTCGCCACGTCTTTTCGACGTCCGCTTGGAAATGCCGAAAGGTCTCGTGTCTCTCCGGCGCAACCAGTAGTGTCACTGGCGGCGAATTAAGGGCGGGATATAGATAGAATCGGAAAAGAAGAGCTCGCCTGAGAAGCTGAAAACCGATCAGCTGTGCGCCGAGGACAGAATCGAGAATCGGTTGCTCGCGACTTTCGTGACTTCTCCGAAGTCGGATTTCGTTTAGAAACTGTCAGTTTCACGTTGAAAAAGTTCCAAGGAAATATAGAGGAAAGATTGTACAAGTGTTGAAAAAGAGTGACTCGTGACGGCGTTAATCGTGCTCTCTTCTCCAACTTTACTCGCTGAAAGGTATCGTTAACCGTCTGTAAAATTTGGGAATCGTCCGACTGGTATCCCCTTTTGTTCATCGGAACACGCGATAAAGAGAGAAAAGAAAGAGATATAGCGTAGATATGTGTGTTTGACGAGAGAGAGAGGCGTCTTCGTTGGTACAGCAAACTGTCCGAGAATTTTTCATGTCGTACCAGGCCTCCTTGTCCGTGAAGTGATCCCCCGGAGGCTTACTTTCCCGTTTTTTTCCAGCGTTTCCCTTTGCTTGCTCTAAGTGAAAGTTCCGTTGAATTTGCGACGCGAACAGCTAAATGATTAATCACGATGCACGTTGGCATGAGGGGCGCTTTCATCGGCACGAGGATGTTACCGCGAGGTCCACGAACATCTTCCGAACGTAAGAAAAGGTAATCACGCGTTTTAGCTTACGCAAAGTGTCTTGGCTTTCTTTTTCTTCTTCCTCTCTCTCTGTTTCATTTTCCTCGCAATTTTCGTCTTTCCGTCGATTATACAGTGTCTGTTTTAAGTGGAGTAATTCGATTCTTTGAAACCTCAGGGGTGGTTCTAACATAACCTCTAAATTCGAACGGGTTACATTTCGCAGAATTTAACCTGTTACGAGCTGACTAGATTCCGGAGAAATACGGTAATCTAGTTGAACAGAATAAAAATAATTGGATGTTTTCGAAGTTTAGTAGTGACCCTAACCTTTAAATTCGAGTATCTTAAATTTGACGGAATTTAACCTCGAAAGAGCTGACTAGATTCCGGGGAAATACGGCGATCCAGTTAAACAGAATAAAAATAATTGGATGTTTTCGAACTTTAGGAGTGATCCTAACCTTTAAATTCGAGTATCTTAAATTTGACGGAATTTAACCTCGAAAGAGCTGACTAAATTCCAAGAAAATGCAGTAATCCGGTAATCGACCGATCAGGGCACCGGTACGTAAGGATACGCGAATGTTACAAAGGGAACATAACATTTTCGCAGAGTGTAATGTAACGAAGATGAAATTTTCGTTGGTTAAATCGCGAAATTACGAAAAAATTTCTTCTCGAAGAGGCGAAAAAAGTTTGTAGAAAAAATATAAACATCGCCTACAAGCTTCTGTTGCGCTGGACGAAATGGTGTCAGTGGATACCTTTGGCAGCAGAGACAGAAGAGCCCAAGGGCAATTCTTTTTTTTCCCACAGTGCTTGACCTTTACAAACTATCAATGTACGTTAAAGATCGGGGTAAATATAGAATATTAGAAAAGTTAGAAGTTACCACGCGGAATGTGCGCGCCATTCTTGGGAAGCTTCTGCCATCTGACGCTAGTTCGAGGAAACCGATAAAGAACGAGCCCGACCTTGTCGACGCCTATGCGACTGTGATACCAATCGCGATCTGCCTGCTCGACTGTTATTTCAACGTTTCTCGTTGCGTGCAACTGGAGAAAAATAATGTGAACTATGACGATTAAAGATTGTCTTCAGTTGCAACATTTACACGCACTCTTCTTCCCTATCGTTCGTTATTTAAACAAATCACCGTACTTCGACGAATAAGCGACGCGAGGTTAACGTTTGTACGATTTATTTGTAGGTTAGGTTTAAAAAATTTCGTCGATTTTTCAGTAATTATCCTGTATGAATTTTCGAGGCCATAAATCTGAATTTTTTGGCGCAAGACAGCAGCACTTGAAGATCCTTTTGCTATAGGAAAGCAGGAAACTCCGATACTTGCCTGTGCTAAGAAACGGAGATTTATTTCCTTGAAAATTGATATTTAGCGATTGGTGAAAATCGACGAAATTTTTTTTCAAACTAACCTAGAAATAAATCATACATATATCGACAAATGTGACTGTTTTATTTAATCCTAGAGTCTTCGGGTCTTTTTTGACCCACCGCCTT
>NW_017100433.1:1501573-1513306 GCF_001263275.1 Habropoda laboriosa | reverse complement strand
CCGAGCACGTCATTACAGAGTCACTTGTTTATGTCCGAAAAATTCATAAAATAAATTGCGGTAACAATAAGAACCTTGTGCCAACGCAAATCGCAATAGTTTTTCTTCGTATATTTTTACTAATTTTTATATTACACAAGATTTTACGTATTTTCATATTATACCAGATTTTATTTATTTCTATACCACACAAGATCTCGTAAAGTCACATTAGAAGCTCTGCAGATCACGCTCTGCAAAATATCATCTTCGAAAGAGTCTCGATCATTGATTTACCAAACGGTGCACAACAACGTCGCTTCTCAATCGCCACTCGACAGCTTCATAGACGTTAAGGGTCGCTTCCATCGACAAATTTCAAAAAGCATTCTAATTGAAGCTCCACTCTACACAAAAGTATCCCATCCTCGTTCTACAATAAAAACGACCTACGTACAACCTCGTCTAATTTTCTCCCCTACGAAACTATCCCCACTCGTCGAATCGAGTTTGACGAACAAGCATTTCGTATACTCGCTCCACGTTACAGCCTCGAGTGTGCAACATACACTGCCGGCCAAAAGTTTGGAATCACCCGCCAATTTACATTAACATCGAATCTGCTACTAATTCTTCATTGATTTGAAATTGATGTTGCGGAGATCAATAGCACTTTACCTCGTTTCGATTGCTTTGCGTCGCCATGCACGTGAGGAAATCCCGGCCTGGCGGATTATCATCATAAAATTCATCAGCCAAATTCGACCGCCAGACCGGGGTACCAAACTCATATCGGCCCGCGATAAACCTCCTCGAGCGAACGTATCGACAAAACCTCCCGATGCTCTTTCCGTCAGGGCGACGACTCCACGGTTCGTTCTCTGGCCAGCGCTTGGTGTCTCGCTCTCGCAGTGACACCCAACCCAGCCAAACACAGTGCAATACAAAATTCGCATCATTCACTCGTACCAGATTTCTCATCGACAGTTGTTCGCATCTTAATTGGAACCACCGAAAGAGATCAGTTTCTCAATTGGGCAGCAAACCTGTACCGTCACCTAGGAGTGTAAGCGGGATTTACGACCTTCGAAAGAATTGCGGTCCACGGGAAGCTACAATCTGAACGATAAAAAATTCGTTAAAAAATGATCATAAATGCTACCTTTTTGGGGGGGATTTTTGTGCAACTTGCAGTGCACAGTGATTCCAAACATTTGGCCGGTAGTGTACGTAATTACTCGAGCGGTAAGGAGGATAAGCCTAGCCTTGCATAGAGGCCTGAAATTGATTGGATAGTTGCCGGTGAATTCAGGCCTGGTGTGTACACCAGTAGCGAAGAGGCTCGGCCTCTTCGCGATCAACAGAACTCGGATTGGAACACGGCAACTGGTCGGCAGTTTCATTCAGTTTCGTCCAGAGAATTTGGCAAATCACTTCGGTTTCCTGGCAGCTGTCCTAGACAAGCTCGTGTACACACACCGTTTCCCGGCTTGCAGTTTCTGCTAGACGATCTCCAACCGAAATTACCTGCATTTGTCAGACACCTAGGCGTCACGGTGACGTCTAGCAGAGTCGTTATGCAGTTCCTCCGCGATTCGACAGGCTATAAGTAGACACTATGATCGTTTCTTTGTAAACTAGCCAGGTGTTTCCTCGAAAATGCGCCTGCAGCCGCTTCCAGTGTGCTTTTTCTGTTTAATATTTCGGTGGAACTCTTGGAAAATTTGTTACAGTTCGAGGAATAAATTTGCAGCTGGAGATATTTGAGGCGTTCATTTCGAGAGCAAGTTCATTTAGAAAGATAGATAGAGGTCAGAAAGAGAAAGATTGAGTAAGTCCATTTAAAAAAAAAATAGAGATTACGCATGTTGTTAAATTCGAAAACATTTTAGAAACATAAAATTATCACTTCTATACCCATAACCTCAGCTAGATATGAAGATATGAGTGATTTGTTGCTTTACATTCCACCTGTGCACCGCAAAAACCTTTCTCATGAATCTGTGGATATTTAAAAAATTTTTAACGTACAACGTTGTTTAAAGTCATATGCAATTTTTGAAAGATTTATATTTTTGCGAAACCCTTGAATTCTAAGCGATTAAATATGATTCAAGTGACACTATAGAAAATTTGATAATTTTGATAGCGGCGTAAGTCCATTTGTGGTCACAAAGTCCCGATTTTTCTTCAAGCAACTCCGCTGTATTTTATACACCTCGAAAGTTTCGATATTTGTCAGCACAGAAAACACAAAGCGAGAGTACTAGGCGATTATTAATATTTTTCAGTCGATTAAAACGCGAACCCTTAAGTATCTCGATATTTAGGAAAATGGACTTACACCACTCATTTGTCGGAGCTACAGTTGTGATTCGACGAAATCCCACGACTTTTTCGAACTCTATTCGCGAAGATGGAAAGAACGCATTGCGTGCATTCGCGAGCTTTACACGGGCAAGAAGTAACGAACGCCGTTTAAAGAGAAAAAAAGGGGCAACTGAACTGTGCACTATTGACCCAGGTCGGGGATCGCCTGCAGGTAATCGCGATACTTCCCCTCTCGTGCTGGAACGAACGTACTCGTGCATTTACTCTCGCTACGCATGTGCCACGTACCCTTTACCTGTTCATTATATATTAATCCTCGTTGTGAAAATATCTTTCACGATCGTTCAGCTCGGCAGTTTGAATTTTATTTACAAATTAGGATCGCTAGGTTCGAATCCAGGTTAGAAACCTTAAGACCGATGGTGTCGGGCGTTTCCAGTTTGGATGCACGCAAGTTTCTCGATCATCAGAATGGAAAAGATGCAAGGGTGTCTTGCATTGTTGCAGTCGCAGTAAGCTTCCTGTAGGAATTTGAACTCGACGTGAAAGCAATTATGATTAATTTGCGTTGGGTACAGTAGCTCGGTCGCGGTTATCAGTGGAGGAATCAATGGTTGGTCATCCGACAACAGGTTACACGCTAATTCTCTTCGAAGAGATCTTCGTTGAAATTTTCTACGTCCGTTGAAGTAGAACATGTGAAGAATCAAAGAGATCTTTAACACGTCGAACGATTTTCATACCGAACGCGTGTCTGATCGCCTCCAATAGGTCGGCGTATTTACGTGAAACTGTGTACAACCTGTCAAAGGTTTCGTGCTGCCTTGTTAGCACCTGTTCCACGTGACATTTTGCTTTCTGTCGCCTCGATTATGACACCGTGAACGCGAACGTAACCTGGCGAAACTGGAACGTTTCGGATCGAAACAACGCGTTCGCGTTGAAAAATTCGAACGTCACCGCGTATACACGGGAGAATTCGCGAAGATTTGTTCGAAATTACGCAGCGAGGATTTGCGACATATTACTGAACTGCGTAGCCTAAGTAGCGCGCGAGTGTTATGTCATTAAGGAGGAAAATTTTCCGAGAGAAAGATCCAGCGAGAGAGCGTACAGCGCGAGAGAAAGTACGGAGTATTTTACAGAGGATAGTTCGTTGTTTTTCTATATACCGGGTGTCCCAGTTTTTTCCGAACATGTTTGTCAAACTTTGCCGGTATGTTCTACGGGTGGAAGCAAGAAAAAAATGTCGTATGAACATAGGTCGTTTGAAGCTCCGTTAAAAAGTTACAACAATAACAGGAAACAGAAAGGGAACGGTAATGGATGTGCGGTTGTTACGATACGAAATAGGAATAAATTAGCGGTATTTACGTGTAGTCTGTTTATACGAGCTGTGTTTACGATCTGAGATCGTTCAAGGCGTTGATGTAACTTGTGCCTGTGCCATTCTTGTCTCGTATCCATGGTAACAGCGAGTTCGTCACCATTTCCTTCGTCCTAACTTTTTAACGAAGCTTCAAACGACCTGTGTTCGTATAACATTTTTCTCTTACTTATACCTATGGAATACACTGGCAAAGTTTGGTCGGAAAAAAAATAGGACACCCTGTATATTGTAGAGAGAAGGAAGCGTGCGTGGCCACTCTAGGGCCTGAGTGGACGAGACCGAGAGTCTCCGAGGAATCTGTACGCAGACCGAGAGGAAAATAATAGTAAAACTGGCTGAAAATGCGTGCACTAGGTCGTGGTTTTCAGATATAACAGTACAGTCTTCTTCCACGAAATTATATTAAATTTATCACCTATTAAATATAATTTTCTTTTAAATTTACGCCTGTTCTGTCTCGATCACGGAAACCATCGAACCCTGCGACATCGTTCGAATATTCGGTATTAATTAAACTTTACTACTGCCTAGAAACAAAATCCCCGAGATACCTATATCAGGTGTAAAAATGAATTCTCTCCGATATTTGAACGCGATCAAAGTTTCATAGGAAAAGAACGGAAACCAGATCGATCGTCGAAATAATTTCTATTATCGTCGATGACCTTTCGCCATTTTTCTGGCAGCTCGCGAATATGATCGCGATGGAAACTCGCGGTGGTGGCTTGGAATCAATTATGCGAATCCAGTCGGAGAGAATTCATTTCTACGCTTAACATGTATATTTCTATTTCTCGTTCTTTAATCGGCACCATCTCCCGAGCTGAATCAGCATCGACGCAACGGGGAATGTGTCGTGCATGTCCGGCGAACTCGAATACTGGGGCACGGGGTGTTAAACAGGTGAGCGTGGGGTCGGCGACATGCGGTATACGGTTACGGAGCGCCACGACGCCCTGCAGGCGACCGTTCCACAAACCACCGCCCCCAGGGTAAACTTTCCGTTACGTGCCGGCGATGCCTTATAGCGTGTGACTCCGCTCCCTGCGAGCCTTTGCCCGTTTGCCTCAAAATTCAATGGCGTACATTACCGCGGCCCAGATTTCTTTCTCTCCTTCTCTCCTTCTGTCTTCTTGTCTTTGTCTCTCCTTCTCTTTCTCTTATTCTCTTATTGTCCTTTTCTCTTTTTCCCTTTCTCTCCCCCCCCCCCCCCCTTCCTTTTTAATTCCTACAAATGAAAAGAAAATAGCAGAAAACCCGTCGTCCTTCGCTCGAAACCCTCGAGATACATTTGCCGCGTAGACACACGGAATTGTCCTTTTGAAAAAAAGGAAAAAAGAATTCTTGTTTGAACATTGTTACGTCGATCTCCCCCTGCCACTTTCCTCCTCCCAAGTTTACGCTGAACAAATTTTTCTATTTACGAGGAGCAAGGATAAGATCGACAGAGGATAGGGCGGTACATCTTCGTATTTTTAGGCTCGAGAATAATAAGTTCGGCCGAGGTAGAGAAGAATGGTACTGAGATAGGCGGTGGGAGGGATGACGGAATGACACACTAATTCAAACGAGTTCCTTGAGAGCTTTCCTGGCGACCTTCTTTGGGAATCGATGCTGCCCCTGTTTGGAACAGCCGACCCAATTTCCCGGATACGAGAGTAACACGCGACATCAGATACAAGCGGCGAAAACAAATTCTTAATGACACTACTGGTCCTAGTAAGAAGCAGCCGCTACGCTACTGCCGCTGTTCACGGCACGAATAGTACACGCGAAAGGACGACGAACGGGTAGCGATGGGTCCAAGTAAAAACGAAATCGCATTAACCATACTTACCTACTTTCCTCGATCGTCGTTCCAACACTAGCTACATCTTTAAGAAGCTTTCCATTCTACGGTAATTCCACCATTCTAAAGTGCAAGTGGAAATCTCGACGATTGGTCAGACGTGCCTGGAAAATTTCGCCAGGCAATATTCCCGAGACTTTACATCCCTCGAAGAAATAGACGGAAAAAAAGCGAACTTCCCGAAACTTCGGGAAGCAATATACTATAGAATTCTCCTGTTTGAAAGCACAGACAGAAAAGTGGTTGGAGAGCTTTACGAAGCAATATATCAGAAGCTTTACGTCCCGAGAGGAACGTAAGCCAGCAAGAAATACCGTATGTATATCTAAGGATTACGAGAGATTCGTTTGATAATTATTCCGGTTTGGTAAAGAATATCGAGGGTGTATTTAAATTGGAAGCGGTGAAACGAGAGAGAGGCCTGTTGTAAAATCGATCGCGAGAGGGAAAAGTCGGGAATCGGATCAAGTCCATCGCTAGAAAACGGTCGACCGGCTGACCAACCACGGATACGCCTTCCTTGCCACAAGCCAGGTCGTGTACGCTGGGTCAGGAGAGAGAGTCAGTCATACCGACGCCGTGCTACCATTCGCGTCACTCATTGGTCGAATCCCGACGACAGCTTTGCTCTCGAAGATACGACCGACGGTCACGCAGGCTACCACGTACGGGAAACTTGGCTGTCACCCTCTCGGCAATCCTGCGCCGATCCTCGCCTACGTTGGATGCTGCTCACGCATCTTCACGCCGATTTCACCGTCACGTGACGACGGGTGGGTAGCAGACGATCACCTCCGACCACAACCGGGGAGATCTTCGCGTTCCTCGAGAGTTTGCATGGTGATGGTATGAACGTGGCAACGAATTTCTGTGATTTGCCAAATTTTTCCTCGTTTCTCGTACGATACGTTTGCCGAGAGATAGTGAAATCGAGAGTGCTTATCCGGAGATCTTCGAAGTGCCCGCAAAACTTGCAAGTTTCCCTAGGATTTTGGTATGTGTGAGAAATTCGAAAGGTTGCATTATTCTAAATTCTTCGACGACTCTCCAACGTTTTCAGCTCACCCGCCCAGTCGTTTTCTCTTCGATTTCTTCCAACCCATTTGCCGCATTGTATCGGAAGATCGCCGTGGCAATTTCTCACGGATCGATCGCCGAGAGGTTCTCGTAATTTGGGCGGGAACGTTTTGCAACTAGGGAACGATCGGTAAGTTCGGTTTTCGTGGCGATAAAGTACGTAGGTAGACTCGGAGGGGAAGTTGTTTCGAAGTGGGTTGTCGCGTTCTCTACGAACTAGCCTGAAGAATAAACTAATTTTTTTAGCGCGACCTCGCGAATCGAGTTATCGCGATCGTCGATCGATTCCGTGGCTCTCTTTCGCAATTGAACGCTGCGTTCAAAGCCTTTTGTAATTCCTCCTCTCCCTCCCCCCCACTCTCTCTCGGTTGATGAAAAGAACGAACAAAGGCCTCTCGTTCGAATGCACGCGCGACTAGTGCGGGTGTGATTAATTGGTGATTGAATCACGCTTGTCATTAGGAACCGTTGACCCGTATGCAACGAGATTCAGAAAGACCCTCCTATATCCAAAAATAATCCCCGCCGATTTTCCACCCTGCATTCTCTCCTCGTGAACTTTCCCGAAAAACGGTGGTCCGCTAGAAACGGGCGAGAAAAAAAGGAAAGAGAAGAAATTACACGTCGTTCCGTTCGGACGTCGCGAGGATTCTATTCGCGGTAGTCCTGAAAAGGGAAGAAAAAAGAAACAGGGGCGCTAGGTCGCGAAACACGTGACCTCGTCAGTTTGAGACGGCTGAAAAAGTTTGGCCCGTTCAAGGCCGCGCGTTATCGATCATGGGGTTCCCTCGATCGGGAGCAAGAACGCGGGGCAATAAAGAGTTGCGGCAGCGGCGCGCGGCCCGAATCGAGGTTAGCGTGCCGCCGAAGCTGGACCCTTTCTTCGTTTTCTGATTATTGACCGGGCGCTCGTGACGCGCTACTCTCGCGCCATCTTCCGGCCGCTCGCTTCAACTCGTGGAGAAAAATAAGTTTGGGCGGGAGGGAGGTGCGTCGTTGGACGCGAGTGATTCGCGAGATCGTGCGTTGTCGATTTTCATTTTCGTTCGTTTCGTCCGACGTTCGCGGGAAATCGATCGACCGTTCGATTGTTTGCGTAATATTCGCGTGTTATGTCACGAGTTGAACGAACGCCGAGAAACGACGATGTCCAGTCGAAACCGCGACAGTACCTCTTCGTGTGTTTACTCGCGTCGAAACGATCCGGGACGATCTACGCGGGAAGTGGGGCCGGGATGAACGATCGTTCGTGTGTACAAATATTCAAGGTGGTTGCACCGTTGTTCCAACGTTCCATTCGTCTTACACGCGAAGCGAGACGTACGTGTGTAGCGGTCAGCGTGGTGAATCGGTGGCTAGACTGGATGGCCGCCAGCTCGATCAACACGGTAGGTCGAGCACGTGGTGTGAAACGACCGACTGATTCGATCCTCGGTGTTAGACTGTGGTGAAACCCGATCCGTTCTCCGGTGTCATTTTCTTCTGTAACCATCGATCGAACCTCTCTCTTTCTCCCGTTCGCTCGTCCAGTCGTAGAGAGAGAGGATTTCTCAAGCACGCGGTGTTGTGACATCTCTGTTGCACTTGTTTGCACGATGCATTCGTCTAGTGCGTTCTTGCCGGTGGCGGCACCGCGCGGCGTATCCCGGAACTAGGTCTATTTTGATCTCGGGGGTGGTCGAGGAGGGCGTGGATGGTGGTTAATTGGTGAACTGCGTGCGAGAGCATGTAGGTGTAAATGGATGTTCGAGCGACTGGTCTGGTTCGAGCAGCCCCACTCGTCCGCTCGTTCACGTGTTTAACAATTAAATATTTCAGTCGTAGTAGTCCATCATCTCTGCCGTTAGCCGGAATAGGGAGAAAGCGAAACCGTTGGCACGCTGAATTTCCCTCGATTTCCAAGCCCCTATGTAGAACGAGCAGCCTACAGTTTACATTCGTGCTTGGATGTTTAAAAAGGTTTCAAGGTCTCTGCTCCACTTTTCGATTCTTCGACCCTATTTCCCCCCCTGTTGCGAACCTTTAGGAGGAATCAGGGAAGGACGAGTGTGGTTAGGACTGATCGTGGAAAGAGTTGGCACGGTTTCAGCCGCTGATATAGCCCGGGATCCGCTTATTACAATTCCATTCGCGTTTCTCGAGAAAGAGAGAGATAGAGTGGGGAAGAGGAGAGTGAGAGGGGAGGTTAGGGGCGCGCGAGAGACGTCGCGAGGTATATGATCCGGCTGTGGATCGTGCGCCCTTAACAACTCGAGCCCGTGTTATCCATTTTGTGCAATCTGATCGGCATCGAGCCGTGTCTATACGGCCTTGGACGAGCCTGTTCTCGATGGTTCGCCCAATTTCTCGCGACTGGTTGTTCCGCGTCGCGTGCTCCGGTGCTGCCACCGGGCGGTATCCAGTGAAGTGAGGCGAGCACAGGGCGAGAGTTCCGTGGTGTGGTGCGCGGAGTGAGTCGGCGTGATCGCGGAACGGAAGGAAGACCTTGTTTGGACATTGGCGTGAACGCTGTCGTGCACGTTGTCACAGTTTCCTGCCTCTTCCCGCCTCAAGCTTCCTCACTTCTCTCTCTCTCTTTCTACATATATACACTCTGTCGCGTTCTTAACTCTCTTCTACCCTATACTAAACCTCTGTACACACACCTCTCTCTCTTTCTCTCTCTCTGTTCCTTCGTTATACATCCACCCGGCGATAAACCCAAGTTAGAGAGACAGAACGCTTCGTTGCGAAAAAGAAAATGTTCGTATTACGAGTTCTCGTTGCACGTGCGTGAGAGTCAGTCGATCGCGAATGGGTGGTGGAGGTGTGTCGAAAGTTGGTGAGGTATCCGGTGTGTTGCATGAAGCCGAGAGGAGGTAAAAACGGATCGTCGGGTTACGGCCCGCCTATCCGTTTTCTATCGTCGAGTGCACCGCAGGACATTCCATCGGAACTGGAGCGTGGTCTCTCGCGGCAGGAACAGCTATCGCCGTGAAATCGAGCAACGGAGGAGAAACAGCGTGTAAGAAGAGGAAAAGAGAGGATCTACGGGAAGAGAAGAAGAGAAAGAGAAGCGCGGCCGCGGTGGTAGCGAGAGAGGCAGGCAGGAGCAGCCACGGCGGAGGCGGATCGTGAGAGGTGGAGTGAAAGGGACCGTAATCGAGGATTTGAATGGGTGGGCCGGGAGCCGGTAGGGTTAGCAGGCACGAGCTGAACGCGGTGCCAAAGAGCGACGTCGGTCACGGGGATCGTAGCCTCGTAATCGGCGAGCCAACAGCACCACCACCACCAGCAACACCGGCCTGTCGGTGTCATTCGAACACGGACAATAACGCGATATCACAGCTGCTGCCGCCTTCGCCTCCGCCACTCGCCTCGCTGCACATCGCGAACAACAGCTGCGCGACCATCGGCAACGACAATACCGCCGCGAAACCGAACGCGATCACAAACGGTACCAAGGCTGCTGCGACCATGTCGTCGCCGCCCAAGCATCGAAGGGGCTTCGACCCCAACGACGTAAACGCCACCGACTATCGCCGTTATCGTCGCGTTAAGACGAGACGGTGAGTTTCTTCTTCTTCTTCTTCTTCTTCTTCTACTATTCCCTTCTCACTCTACTTTGCCTTACGTTCTATATATTATTCTTTCTCCGTTCGAGCGGAGTCATTACGTATTCACTTTGCCTTAAACTCGGACTGCGTATCCACGGCGCGAGTCCTCGCTACTTTCGACGGCTTGCGACAACTCTTCCTCTCTTCGATCCTATCGGACGTGTACCTAGTTTCGTCAATCGCCGAGGACGGATTGGTGGAAATCGATAGCAAGTTCGTTAGAGACTACGCGTACCTTTACCAGTTTGTCATTCTTGTCGGACAAAACGGGGTTAAGATAGAGGTAGGTAGGGAGAGGTTTGTCCTGTCGAAAATGAAACGACGCCCGGTGTGTAAGGAGGTAGCGAAGGCTCGTTAAACCTCTCAACTCTACCTGCTACTCTCTTTTCCTCTCTGTACTTTAATCAAGAGAAGGAAGATACAAGCCGTCCAAGTCGCGTGACCCGTTCCGTGTATCGTTCTCTTCTACTACCCGCCTATAACCTCGCCTTCATGTTCTGCCTCGTAACCCGGTGCTGCAACCCTCCTCGAATCCTCGTGCGTCCGCGAGCAGGAGGGCGTCTCGCGGTCATTGGCCGCCGTCGCCGAATGCCGCTGCCATTCTATAATCAATCCGCCGATTGAATAATTCACCAACTCGCATGGCTCTGCTGGCTCCGTTGAATCGAACTCTCTCTCCTTGTTCTTTCACCCCCTTCGAGCTTCTGCATTGCGAATCCGCCCTTGAGAATTGCGACGCTGGGAATACCGTCGAACTTGCTCACCGACGAGCACGTGTATCTAATAGAATAATTATCGGTTCGTAGAAAATGCCGCCGGGGGAAACACGTTGACATGCCCGCCACTCGAGTCACTCGCGTATTTCCCCCGGACCTATCTCTCGTAAATTTCTTATCGATCGGTGAAACCGGACGTCTGACGTCTACTGGTAGTAGGCGGCGATCCTTTCACGTTGCCCGTCTGTCCGATCGTTCCGAAATTTCTCTGGTACCGCGTGGATTTCGCGTTACTTTGAAATCGAGACTACCGCGTTGTCGCGCCGTTCAGATTTCTCGTATGAATAGAGGAAATTTAGCGGAGAATATGCTCCTTTGCCGGGACATTTTCGTATCGATTTCGACGCTCGTCGCGTCTCGAGAGGGAGAGTTCGAGGGGGAGAGCACGAGGAATCAGGACGAAGCATGATCCCAGAGCGTGGCCTCCTTGATCCCTTGATTCGATCCTTGTCCCCACGGAACACTGCGTTCCAGCCTATTCACGCAGCTTCCATTGACAGCGAATGCACAATGTTCACAGAGGCTTTGTATGTTCCACACCGTGACCTTGGGAGCCGGACACAGACCTCCCCGACATCTCCCGACATATATCTGTCAGCACGAGGCATTAAAAATAAAAAAAACACACACAAGCTTGCGATGTTCGATGTTGGACCGCTTAACTGGTTGTACCCCCGTCGCTGAACATGCGGTGAAAGTCAAACGACTTGAACGAATGCAAAAAAAAAAAAAAAA
>NW_017100433.1:1486238-1501511 GCF_001263275.1 Habropoda laboriosa | reverse complement strand
AATGAAAAAAAAAAAAAAAAAACAATATACATAAAATATAACATAATCGAAACGACGCAGCACGCGCTAAAGCGTGCACCAAGTACAAGTACCCACGACAGATATCGCATAGACACACGATTGACACGAAAAATATAAAAAAAAAAATGTAATAATAATAATAATAAAAGAGCAGAAGTATTGGGTCTCATCGCTCTCCCCGATGCTTTCGATCGAAGCTTGGAATGTGATGCAATGGAATGGAATGGAATGAAGAGCCTTGCACCTTGGATACCGATAAAGCTTTCACGCACTACTCAATTATCAGCGTGGACCGGAGAGGAGACGACGCGAAACCCTTCCTCTTCTCCGTTTCTCGCGGCCTGCGAATACCTGGAATGTTTTGTTCGATGTGTACACCCGAAAGAAATTGCCTTGCGTTTCAGAAACGTGCGAGGATACGAAGGAAATCGCTATCGAAATCTTAAAGATTCTAAACCTCTGATTCGTGTGCTCGGGAACAATTGGAAATTTTCGAATTGCACCGTTCGGGTACGCTTGATGTTCTAATCCCCTAATTCGTGAGCTCAGAAAAGTTTGAGACGTTCGAATTTTCGGAAATTTGAGGGTTCGCGTACGTTTAATATTTTAATCCCCAAATTTGTTTGCTTGGAAAATTTTGAAGCGTTCAAATTTTCGGAAATTTGAGGGTTCGCGTACGTTTAATATTTTAATCCCCAAATTTTTGTGCTTGGAAAATTTTGAAGCGTTCAAATTTTCGGAGATTTGAGGGTTCGCGTACATTTAGTGTTCTAATCCCCTATTTGTGTGCTTGGAAAATTTTGAAGCGTTCAAATTTTCGGAAATTTGAGGGTTCACGTACACTTAATATTTTAACACCCCAATTCGTATGCTTAGAAAAATTTTGAAACGTTCAAATTTTCGGAGACTTGAGGGTTCAGGTGCGTTTAATATTTTAATCCCCAAATTTGTGTGCTGAGAAAATTTCGAAGCGTTCAAATTTTCGGAAATTTGAGGGTTCACGTACACCTAATATTTTAACACCCCAATTCGTGTGCTCAGAAAAATTTTGAAACGTTCAAATTTTCGGAGATTTGAGGGTTCACGTACACCTAATATTTTAACACCCCAATTCGTGTGCTCAGAAATTTTGAAAGGTCCAAATTTTCGAAAATTTGAGGGTTCGCTACACTTAATATTCTAATCCCCTAATTCGTGTGCTTAGAAAAATTTGAGACGTTCGAATTTTCGGAAATTTGAGGGTTCGCGTACACTTAATATTTCGAATTTTTGCAAATTTGAGGGTTCACGTACACCTAATATTTTAACACCCCAATTCGTGTGCTCAGAAATTTTGAAAGGTCCAAATTTTCGAAAATTTGAGGGTATCGTGTACACTTAGTGTTTTAACACCCCAATTCGTGTGCTCAGAAATTTTGAAAGGTCCAAATTTTCGAAAATTTGAGGGTATCGTGTACACTTAGTGTTTTAACCCCCTAGTTTGTCTGCTCAGAAATTTTGAAAGGTCCAAATTTTCGAAAATTTGAGGGTTCGCTACACTTAATATTCTAAATCCCAAATTCGTGTGCTCAGAAAAATTTGAAACGTTCAAATTTTCGGAAATTTGAGGATGCGCGTATACTTAATATTCTAATCCCCTAAATCGTGTGCTCAGAAAAACTTGGAAATTTTCAAATTTTCGAAAATTTGAAAATTCGTCGGTTCGCGTAACCTTGTTGGCACAGTACTAATGAGTAAATCTGTGACTATAATTCGACTTGTTCAATCGATGAATCCGAGAGGATAGACTATAGACACTGTACACACGTTAAAGTGTTAGTTTAAAGCCTTCCGCAGGGTGTGGCGAAAATCGTGCACGGATCCATGCCTGGAAACGCTCCCAGAGGAAGATAAATTTTCAAATTGTAGGAGCGCCCGGTGCACGTACTCGTGATTCGATTCGAGGATATCGTGTATTTTCTAAACGCAATTTCTCCAACAATTTTTTCCATAATTTTTCACCAAATTACAGTCTCTTAAAAAAAAAAAGAATGGAAAAACATCGTTTTTCTCTCTCTCTCTCTGTGCACGATTTTTCACACAACCTGCATACATACAGATACAACTATTTTTGTACAATACATATCTCACTCGATTTTTGCACCCGACATTTTGTACCAGTGTTAAGGAAGAAAAATTAAACGAAACAAAAGAAAGCAATAATTCACCAGATATAAGATATAAGATTTTTCTCTCACAGTCCACAGCGATATATCCCGTGTGTGAAACGTTAATTGAAAGTAATCCTCATAGAAAAAAAAAAAAAAAAAGAAAAATCACCCTTCCCTCGTCTCTTTTCTTTCTTTCTTTCGTTCGTTGCTCCGAGAAGGTCGCACATGTTCAATCGTTCGCTGCCACGAAACGTTGCATGCGTTGTTTTTAAATATCAAATACGTGCACGTGTGTGTGTTCAAGGTGGATGATTTTTTACACGAGAAACCAGCGTGAATTTACGCGTGAAAAGTGTCACCGAGCGTATATACATATACACTCGGCTGTTGTTGAATGGTGGGTGGGCTGATCGTGGGAGGAGGGTTGGAAACGTTACGGCGACAGAAGTGTCGACGTACGCGTGACAAAATGTCGCGTACGAATTGCAGATTTTACACCAGCCTCAACCCTCTCTCCTTCCATCGACGATGAACACTTTCCGTTGCCGGTCATTCACGCTCGTGGAAAAGTTTTTCAATCGATGGACTCCGGGCTCGTTACGAATTTTCCCACAAAATCGAGCCGTTTACGCGCACACGCACACACGCGTGTGTGTCTAATACGAAACGAGCGAATAACGTGTCTATTTTTCCGATGGAAAATTCAGCAGGGATTTCCATGGAATCGAGGACCCTCTTTCGCGATACAAATTGCGGACAAGTTTTTTTCGCACAACTTGACACGCTTGGTCAGGATTAAATATCGCGTGTCGTACGTCGAGTGCAACCACACCCTCTAACCCTTTTATCTGTGCACTCTCGCATACACACGCTTGCGACGAGAATAGGACGACGTTGGTTCGCGATGAAAAGTCTGGAATCGCGCTATCGATCAACCGTTCTCAGTCGTTCAGAGTGTTCGATACTCGAGAGGCCGATGCGCCGATCGATAAATATCAACCAGCCATTAGCGAAGTTTTTCAACTTAGACCCACGCGTTTCCGCCTGTGATTTTAACGACGTTCGACGTTACACAGCTTTTCCGGGGTGGAATTCGAGGAAGTTCGGTCGGTGTAACGCTTTGAAAAAACAGGAAACCTTCCGACCAGAGTAAACCCAACTCGACGTGAACTTTTCTTCATCCCCTCGTCTGTCGAAATATTAGTTCAGAAAGGACGTTAAAAAATGACCCTTTTTGACTCTGTGTAGGAACGAAAAATTCCCGGAGGACATTTAAGAGTTGCTCTGAAGTTTTACAGTTGTAAAAAATAGTGATCATCTTCATTTTTATTGATCCATCTCCGAAATGAGTTTTGAGAAAATTTAATCGGAGATTGCCATCTTTGTTTAATTCAGATTTCTTCAACAATTGTTTTCGAGATGGATCGATATCTGAAGAAAATAAAGACGCAGAAGTGATCTCTGCCACTTTTTCATACTTCCATTTATTTTTCAACTTCCCCGCCACATTTCCGCTCGAATTCTTCGTCTCCAGTGGAAACCGAAAAATGGCCACCGTTCAACTTTTCTCAAGAATTATTTTCGAGATGCATCGATATCTGAAGAAGATAACGACGCAGAAATAACCACACCCACGTTTTTATATTTCCACCTACTATTTTTTTAATTTTCCCGCCACATTTCCGCTCGAACTTTTCGTCTCCAGTGGAAGCCAAAAAATGGCCACCGTTCAACTTTTCTCAAGAATTATTTTCGAGATGCATCGATATCTGAATAAGATGAAAAAGAAGAAACGATCATCGTCACTTTTTCATATTTCCACTTATTATTTTTTTCAATTTTCCCGCCACATTTCCGCTCGAACTTTTCGTCTCCAGAGGAAGCCAAAAAATGGCCCCCGTTCAACATCCCCTTTTCCAAAGAAAGTGACTCGAGTAACCATTCCCCGGCACGTTTAACCGCGTGAGCGACAGATGACTATTTAAACGTTCCCCGGATTAATAATACATACGGCCGCGAAGTGGAACAACAGCCGTGTGCTCGACAGACTATAGCCGTATTGTCGGTGGTACCATAGTCTTGTACGGTGCGTGGCCGACTTCTCGCTGTAATAATAAAGTAGAAAGGTATGTAGCCTCCGTTCCGAGATTTAATTTGCTCCTTGTGCTTGAGATTCAATTTACGGCATCAGTGTCGGCCCGTTTGGATCGGGATCAAGCGAACGAAGGAGAGAAAAAAAGGAATGAAAGAGAAGCGATAAAAAACGGCTGGAAAATCCGCGATTCGTTGAAAACTGGAACGCTTCCGTGGATATAGCTACTTTTATGTAATGCCGAGGAAACAACTATAGTCTTCCAACCGTCGCTACTCGCCTATTCACCTCTCTTGTTTCTTTCTCATCAAACACCGACGAATTCGGTGATACAAATTGACACACTGTTCCACGGTACGTAGGTACAATTTTTCTTAGGAATTATCGACGTTGGAAGCCAAAGAACGCTCGGCCCGCGTAAATATTCCTCTCTTAGCACGATCGCGCAAATTAAAGAACCTTAGAGATCGGCTTAAGCGACCGAGCTGCATTTACCAACGCTAAATTGAGCATCGTAGATAATCATTTATGAGCTCTATCGACTGGTGCCCGTACGCTAAACAGTCGCGAGTTCGTTGAAATTCTCTTCTCGAACGAAGATTCGACAATTTGTAGTATTCCCTGTTGAAGAAAGTAGCACGATCGAATCGTAGAAGAGGGGCGGTTTCGATTTAGGTCACCTGTAAATATTTCCCTCCTTGTTATTCATAAAAAGAAATTGTTCACCCGGCCCCGTTTCTTCTCCCTTTTGAAATCGAGAAGAAAACGAAACATACCTTTTGTACACCTTGGACGGTATACAAAAAAAATAACGAAGAAGCATCTCGGTGGATCACAAAGTGGCCAGCACAGCCAACTTTCCCTATTCATTCCTCCTCGTTCTCTGCATTCCCAACTGCATCCCCTGTAATCAGGGACGGTAATTGGCCGGGCGACTGGCGCTAATTTCAAGTCAAGGCGAGACATGAACGATAGCGAAACCCTAATTCACCGTTACCTAACATATTTCCCACAAGCCCATTTTTTAACGCGATCCTTCATTCAGCCGTGGTATTTCTTCTCAGTGGTTACAAGCTTTCTGAAGCCTTGCAAGCGTTTGTGTTGTAAACCATTGCCTTCGAGCCAGGCTCGTCTCTCCTACTTATCACCCCCTTTCTCTATTTCATTTCCACAAATCTACCGACCGTAGAAATCTACCACACCCTCGAAACAATAAATTTCCCCTCTAATAACAACGGTCTCTCCAAATTCTTCGTTGGAGAAATTCAGCGCTGCATTTAACACGCTAATTTACATTCCTCCGTTTCAATTATTTTTAGCTACACACACAAACGTATAAATTTTTGCAAGGGCGGTGTAAATTTCTTAGGCCATTCGCTCAGAGCGCAAACGGGTGGCCATCGAGTGGTATCGATACGTCACTGGAGATACCGCGGCGTAGCATTGGTCAGGGCAACACTATCTCCCCGGCTCATTGCAGACACGATAGTTAGCGGTTAGTCGTATGCACGGCTTCAGTTTGGTGCAGATCCGTCGAGGTTCCCGTATCGATGAGCATTCCGCCAATTTTACGATCGCGTTCGTGACGCGCGCTTATGCATCGGAGCTTGCCGCGTTTCCCAAAATTTACGCCTCGATGGCACCGCGCTCATTAGTGTAAAACGAATTTTACGTACTGTTTTTTCCCCACTCGGTCGAAGGTATGCGTAAACGAAAGTATCGCGTGAAAGTTGAGGTGAAATGAAATTTTCTAGTTCGTACGTGTCGAGTGGTGGTTGGAAAACAATCGAAAACGTTGGAGCAGTAGCTGGGACGAGTTACGCGGGGGAAAAAGGAGAAGAGTGTGCAGCGATCGTGGATAGGATATATTTTTGCTTTTCGAACGATATTTCGCGCTTCACTTAGCGGTAACTTGTAACTCGAACATACTCACCGAGACGTTAAATCGAATTAAGAGCGGAACTGGAATAATTTTTCCACTCACTCTGTGAAATTGCGAATCTCTTCGGTCCCGATTACGCGAATCTGTAATTATCGCGTCGGGAAGCCTTCGAAATTGATCAGTTTCTTACTCGTCGAGAATCTTCAAAATTCGATTGGAAAATTACTCGTTGAGTAATCTTCGAAGATTGAAGATCTTCGAAATTGCTAAATTTCTTTCTCGTTCGAACCTTCAAAATTCCATCGTTCAGAAAATTATATCTCTAATTATCGCTTCGAAAAATCTTCAAAATTGCTAAATTTCTTCCTCGTCCAAACAGAAACAGCAAGCTCCGAGCATAGACGCGAAATTCCATGAAAAAATTTCCCACTCGTCGAGAAGACTAGAAGAAACAAAAGAGAAACAGCAAGCTCCGAGCATAGACGCGGATTTCTGTGAGGCTAGCGAAGATGCCCTGATACAGTGTGATATGGGTTTGGCAATCCTCGTGTTGCACTCTGTGATACTACTCGTCGTTAGCAACATCATTCTACGATCTATCGGCATTTGTTATATCTGTCTACCGTACTCCCTGGTTCTGACGGTTTTCGTAGCGAGCGCACTCTATTTGTAAGTATCGTTCACGTAGCTCTCTCTCGACACTAGTCCTAGTTAGAGTTCCCTGAATCGTTCGAGATTTAGTCGCACGTAACAAAAAAGAATGCAGCTCCGTATCTATTTTTCTCTCGCGTTTTTCTTCGCACTCCTCAATGTCCTCATAACTACCTGCATCTTTGCTGTCTATGCGCTGCCTCGTTCCTCGGGTTTCTCACCATGTGAGAGAGTGTAACAGAAAAAGAAAAAAGAAAAATAAAGCGAGGATGCAGGATCTGATTAAGAAAAGCCTTCGACGTCGAAGGAGAGAGAGGCCTGTGTGTGTTGGATCGTCGTTTCCACGTGAATAAAACGGGCCGGTAAACGAGGATAGAGCAAGGAGTAAGTGTTAGGAACGAGAGCGGATAAAGGAAGGGACGATATAATCGAAGTCGCTGCGTTCAAATTGGATTCTCGCTGTCTCGCGAGCTGCAAGATACGAGCACGCGTTTCTCTGTACAGTATTATGCTGGCCGCCGCGCCGGGCCAGAGCAGAGGGTAAAAACGGATCGTGTTCCGCGCGATTTCAAACTGAGAACACGCAAGCCGACACGAGGTCCCGTGTGGCGACCTCTCCTCGTATTACGATCCGCGGGACAAATAAACGTCTTTTTTTTCTTTCCGTTATTCGAGTAGATCCCGAACCCTTCGCGGTCTGACTTACTTTCGATTTCACTCGAATTCTCGTTACTAACACGTCTCTCCCGTCGAGTCTTCCTTTCCAACGGTTAATTAGGTTTCTCCATCTGTCGGAGATTAAAATTGCATCGCTGTTGGCGCTTTCCTTTCGTTTATTCCCCGGACACACGGTGTACCGAGGAGTGCAGTACACGTTGGGGCGCGCTGTCTGACCAGAAACGACACTAACTACTTTCTGTCACTCGCGCGCCCTGGATCGAGTATCTTCGTAAATACAGTCCGGCGTTTGCGTCTGACAACGAACCACCGCGACTACTTTTGCTGGAATTCTTCCTGTCAGGGTTATTGGGGAGAGGACGGTAATTTATGGTTTTATTCGCGTAAAGGGTTGCAATGAGGGAATTCTTGAGCAAGTCTGTCGTGATGTTTGGAGTTTTCGACCGGAAATCCATGATTTTTTCTTTTTCATGCATTTGAAAGGAGTAAGCAGGCTAACCCTGAACAAAATTTTACAAGTTTAAAACATTCCTGGATTTACAGGGTTAATCAAAGTTCGTTAGAATTTTGGGTTAATATAAGTGTTAACACATTACCGATCGCGTGCTTTTTTCGCATAAAAGTTGCGCGCTTGATGTTAGTGACATTTTACACTTAAGCGTGCAACTAGCTTCGAATAAGAAAATAATGATTATGTTATGTTTCGTGTAACTTAGACAAATGAAAGTAATATTAAAATGTGAGATGAAGCAAATATTATATATGTTAAACAACTTGGAACTTTTTGAAAGTAAAAATGTTAAACAATGTAGCATTTTTTTGAAGTGTATTAACGTTCAAAATGGACAAGAAGTAAATTCACGAGTACATTAGAGATCACCTGCTAATTTTCATCAATATCGAATATCAATAGCACTTTACCTCGTTTCAATTGATTTGAAAAATTCTTTAAGTTGCTAACTTCTTTCCGGAAATTGTTTTGTAACTTGCTGTACACAGTGATCAGAAGCTTTTAGCCAATAGTGTATCCATTCTTTTCGTGTCGCTAAGCGAAACGGGCGATTTCCCGGCAATGCGTTAAGCGGGTATTCTACTCTAGAGTGTCATTTTTTAGTCCTTAGGGATTTTTTTGTAAGGAAAGTATAAGCTTCTCAGTATCGGCATTTTGCATACATATTTATTCATGTCTTAAGAAAGTTCACAATTTTTTTCAAGTGAGAATAATCAAAACTGTCTGAATTATATATCATTCAGTGCGGTCCTTTTAAAAAAAAAGTGTCCTACTGGCCGACACGATTCCGCCCATTCTATTTATCCGAAATGAAAAAACCGAAAGGATTCTTGATTAGTACGAACGTGATTATGGTGTGAACCAGAATGAAAAGAAAATAGTGAAAATTTACAAAATGGCGGCAGTTTGAATTTTGCGTATCGATTTTGTCGACTTTCGCCTTTCAGAGGTTCTAAAAATCAGAAAAATATATATTTTGGCATAATTCTGGTTCAGACGATAACGCCACATCCACCGAAGGTGCATGTAAAATTTCGAGTCAATCGGACAACTAGAACTTGAGATATCATGTCAGCCATTTAGAAAAACATGGTTTCGAGAAAAACGCGTTAAAAGTTTCTCATACCGGTTACACGAGGTTCTTTAACCATCTGTAACTTCGTCAATTTTACGAATTCGGAAAAATCCTTCGACAGTTACACTTCTTCAAATGTCTACTTCCACAAAATGTAAAAAAGAAGAATCAATTTTTTTGAAAAGTCTAGACTAGAATACCCCCTTAACCCTTTGCCGTACAACAACGAGTCAGACTCGTGGCACAGATTTTGGTCAAGATCTGATAAAAACAGTCATATTGGTAACAAAAATTCACTTTAATTCCAATTTTCGATTTAATTTGTCCTGGAAGAAACTGTTAATATTGTACTGAAACGGTAAATAGCCGACGCTTAGATGAATAGTCAGGAAAGGAAATCATACGTCAAGGGGGTTAAGCGTGCTATTAACCCGGGAGCACACGCGTAAAAATGTTACAGTACCTTAAAATTTATCCAATACACCTGAAATCATTTTTTACACACTTAGAAACTTTCCTTGCACATTTTATCAATTTTAACGCAAAATGTAGCGAGTGTTTAGTAAAGAAGGTCCTCGAAAGGCACTAAAAATTCTTAAGCGACAGTGTTACCCAAAACGGTCGACTAACTTCTACCCCAAAGTGTGTCCTCCCGGTTTAACACCAACGTTAACATTAAAATAGAAAATATCGGATCGTTCGACAAACAATTATCGTCGTTTCCATTCGAACTCCTCGACAATCCGTGGATTTCCGTCGCGAGAAAGGGAATCGAACGCGTCGAAGTAAATCAGATCGCGAAGGGTGAACGTTTGAAACGCAGGCCACGTTACTCGCGGTCCTAATTAACGGTTAACATTTCCACCCCCCGGCTCAGGTAAGAAAGCTCGGCTGGTCTATATCTCTAAGGATTCCTCTCTTAATCTAGGCTCCGAAGCAAGATGCCGTTTTCACGAAAAACTTTAACGTGATGTCTTGCGAAAAACAGCAGCTACTGGGGAGTTTCTAATGTGCCGCCGAAGATGACGATGTGGATCGACAGATTGTTGTTCTCGTTGGTGATACTTCCCGGCGGACAGGGTGACCATCGTAGTCAGTTGCCACGGCGCAAAAAGCGGTGACAGTAACCTTAATGGCTGCTCGCTTGTTCTAACCTTCCCCCTGCCTCTCTATACAGTAGCCGCATTAGCCTCTTTCCTTCCTTTTTTCACGCCTCTTCGACACGAAGGTGGAATTTTGTCGCGTCGGGGATAAGGCAGAAAGGGCGAGTCAGAGGGAGGGCTGAGAAATGGCTTCTTCTATTTCGTAAACCGCGGCTACGAGTGTTTTCACGGCGTCTTACACACGCGTCGATGTCAATTTCCTCGTAGGAAACCCGACGACGTTGTTGGCACCGGTGTCGGAATGGTTAACTCGTCGTATAAATGCTCCTCGACACGGTTTTACCGACCATTGTACGATTTCGTTATCTCGAGGAAAGCTCGCGAAAATTCCATTCTTCGCAGACGTTTTACAACGCGTAACTTTGATCCCTTTAGCTGCGTTCCTCTTTCTTAGAATTATATCCCTGTGTACGCGTGTGTCTGTGTACGTGTGTAATTAAGCGGCAATTACAAAGCAGCTTTTGAGTTCGGTAACTACATTGATCGCACAAGTATCTCTTGAGTTCGGTAACCAGTTACCAGGTGTAAGTGACTTCAATTAGAAACTTCATTTAGTAGCTAGAGCGAGACGTTCATTTCAGTGCGTAATAATGTGTGCCAGAGTAATTACACCGGGTATTTTGCTTACGGTAGTTCTTGCATTACTTCCACGACAACGTGTAAATTAATCTCTTCTTAAGCTAACCGAAATATTCCAGACGAAGTGGAAAAAAAGTAAAATAAAAATACTACATAGGAGAAAGTGAAAGGGGGAGAAATTTGCATAGCAGTGCAGCCGAAAGCGCGTTGCACATTTCTCGAGAAGCTCCTTGAGCGGAGAGAGCGAGGTTGGTAAGGCAGGAATCTACCAGCGATACGAAAGCTCCCTCGAACCGGAGCATCGAAGCTCTTCCAAAGCTTCCTCTGCTCCTACAAGTTGGCGAGCTTTCCGCGAGGCGGCGTCTCTAGCCTCTTCTCTCCTCCGCAAAAGGGGTAGTTTCGCTTCCAAGATCTCGTCAGACTTATTACGAAAGATCTGGTTAATTGTTCCGCAATATCTGATCTTCTTTTCGTCTCGGCCAGGCTCGATTTTAATTAAAGCCTGGCTTAACCTCCCCTGCTGGTTAAAAGCTCTTCGTATAAAATCGAGTCGAGCTTTTCATTAATCACTGTCAGACATTCCTGGTAATTTCGCGAAGAAAATGCATTTCTTCTTCGATGCTTCTCTCTCTCTCTCTCTACTCGTGTTACCTCTAGACAGAGAGATAGAGAGATAGAGATATAGAGATTTCTATCTCTAAAGGGGCACGCTCCACGCGGAACGCCGTTAATCATTGCGCTGACTAAGGCACGCTCGACGCGCATCGAGATCACTCGATTAGGTCAAACGATATTACGGCCAGTTGCGTTGGGAATTACGACATGCGTTAGTACCGGGTTAGCTCCCGTGTGTTGGTGTGTGTGTATGTGGCAGGTAAGGATGCAGCTGGCTCGAAAATTGCCGGTCGTTGGTCGGTCAGGATGATCGAAACGATTCACGTGACTGTCGATTAGTCTGATATCGATCACTGACGTCGACTAGATGAGAGAGGGCTGTTAGCGTTAAACCACGCTATCGAGGCAACCTCGTGTGCGCGGCTCTGATTACCGACGATCCTGAATTAGGTCTGGGTCAGTGCAGATAAAAGATTTTCACGTGTCCTACATTCGAGCCCGCTACTCGCTTCGAACCCTGTTATCATCCTCGATACCGATTATATGCATCTCCTCCTTCTGAAGGAATTCGGTAAATAAGAGGGCACTGTGTAGCGTGTGTGTTAATCTCTTAAATTGGCTCGTTTTACCGTCGAGTTCGATTGATTTTCCCCGATTCCATACCACGTCGTCCCGCGGAATATCGTGTTTCGACGATCGCGGCGAACCAGTGAAATAGGGAAAAAATGATCGGCGGTTTTCGATGGTTGGTTAGAGGTTATCGTTGGTGCAATTTTTCAACGGGCGCCGCTACACAGTGAATAACGTTTATTCGAGAGAAATTGCCGCATATCCGTTGGGGGCGTATCGAACCATCGTATCATGTACCACTCTCACGCAAAATACCCTCGTTTAAGGTGCAATCGAGGAAGCAATATCGAATGGTCGTTTTCTTTCGCTGACAACCTGTCGATCGCGGTCGAATTAACAGAGGTTCATCGGTTTGGGGGGAATCGTGACGAAATTCTTTCCAAACTTTCGCTACGCTGCTTGGAAACTGGAGGGCGCCCAACGTCCAGTCTGGTACTCGTTGACAAGCTTACAGCCCTCGCGACAGTTTTCCTGAAAGAGAGACCCTTCGAGCTTTCGCCGAACGCTTCGAGAATAATGGAAAGGTTGTTGCATCGAAATCTGTGTGTTTATTATTCGGTATCATCTTTGGCCTATTGTTTTGTAAAGCTAGAGTTTATCGAGGTTTCTTAATTTTCAAAGCGAAAGGAAGATGATTCTTTTTTATATCGGTGGAACAGTTGAAGAAAGGCAGCGCTGCATTCTTTATCGAGTCGTTGAATAGCCTTCTTTAAAGGAATATCAGAGTAAGAATAAACAAACCTCCCGATCGGAATAAGGAAATTTTCTTACCAGCATCCTTTTTCACTCGACTTCCGTCACTCGTTTCGCGATCGATGTTCAGACTCGTAAGAAAGCGAGGATTTACGAGACTGCTCTTCTCTGGAGAGAAAAGATCATCCCGACTCGCTTATCCGTATCGTCGTGACCGGACGAATCGAGAGAGGAACCATTTTGGATCAGCCCCACGCTGGTATCGCTCCTTCGCATCATCCATTCATCCTGCGACGCCCCTCGAGGCTCGCGACCTTCCAAATCCTTCCTTCATCCCCTCCTATCGGACAATGTGACCGTTTCGCGCAACGCTGACCCCCAATCTGTGTTACGTGTGTGTGCGCGCCTGATCGAAAAGCTAGCGCGAACCGATAGAGAACAGAGAGAGAGAGAGAGAGAGAGAGAGAGAGAGAGAGAAAACTGCAATGAAATAAATCGCGGCGCGACACGCGGAAATCCTGAAGGGATGGTTCGAAGGTGTCGCGAACCGATAGAGAAGAGAGAGAGAGAGAGAGAGAGAGAGAAAACTGCAATGAAATAAATCGCGGCGCGACACGCGGAAATCCTGAAGGGATGGTTCGAAGGTGTTGGAGGATAATACTCGAGTCGCCGGTGTGGCTAGATATCGACTTTGGAACCCCACGCACGAGCAGGCGCGCGGTGGCGGGGATGATGGGTGTTGGGTGGGCGAGAGAGTCGGTGGATTCCACCCTGCTTGCCGTTCATACAACCGCGCGCAGCTAGCCGCGCGCACAAACCCGTTTTGGCATGTACAAAACGCGGCGAAACCCGTTCTCTCAAACACGGGCACACGAATCAGCGTCCTACGAGCGTGTGCCGTGTGGACGCGAAACAGGCACACGTTGCCCGCCCAACTAAACCCCACCCTCCTCTACAACATCTCTTCCTTTACCCTTCCTCCTCCGGAGGCTGACCGAAGTCAACGGGAGAGACAGAGATAGGACAGGAGACGCCACTCGAAAACTAGGAACGGATAGAGAACGAAGAGAGATAGATCGACAGAGCGGGTTTAGTGGGAGGAAGAGGGCGTGAGGAATCATGGTGGGTAAAACGGAGACGAAGAGAGTAAGGGAGAGAGAGAGAGAGATTTTGCAGCGAAGGTGGCGCCGCCGTACAACGCCGCGGCGGTTCCAAGCAGCAAACCTGGCACTTCCACCGTCCTTTACCGCCCTGTCCCACCAACTCGAACCTACTAAGTCTCTCTGTCTGTCCGTACCCGTAAACGCACAAACACCTCACCGTTTTAACTCGACAGAGGCGCGGGACTGTCTCTCGTACGCGGACTGCCGCCTAAACGCCCCGCGGTCATTCTTTCACTTCTCTTTTCCTCACTTTTCACACTTCTCTCTCTCTCTCTCTCTCTCAGCTTTACCGTTTCACCCCATCTTCTGTCCTCAAGTTGCACTTTTCCGCCGTTTCACGCCGTCTACCGTCGTCGTCGTTGTTCTTTTCGTACTCTCAATCTCTCTCTCTCTCTCTCTCTCTCTCGTCTTTCACCCTCCCTCGCTCTTCTCTCGCCCTCCTTGCCCTCCCTCCCAACCGCCTCTGCCCCTACCCCGCGCCCTTTCGCCCCTTCCCTCGCGAGTCGTTTCGTCCTTTTCTGGTATCCAGGATAGTCCCGCAACACGCACGTCCGGCTCGACGATTCAGAAACCTACGAAACGCGGGGAAACGTGGTTGTTCGAGGTGAATTTCCCTTAACCGGTCTGAAGCGTCTGCCGCGATCGAAACGAAAACGTCTACTACTGTGCGCGACAGTGTGGTGTCTCTCACGGTGCTCGAATGATCCTCGTCTTCTCCTCCTCCACTTCCTCCTCCTCCCCCTCCTCCTCCTCCTCCTCCTCCTCCTCGTCTTTCCTGCCCTCGTGCCTCTTTTCCTTCCCGCTGACGCGCGTCCACGTTTCTTCCCTCCTGCCCCAACCGTTGTTTTCAGCCCTCCCCTGACAACGTCCGACCACCACCAGCCAGTGCTCTCGCGTCACCCCTCGTCATCGATACCGCTCACGGCCCCCGATACTCCACGATTTTCGGCCTTTCCGAGGACTTGACGCGAAAGTGGACCCGTCTAACCGCTCGCGTTTTTTTTTCGCGACGCCACTTCTACGCCAGTGTGTCTTTGCTCTTCCTTCTTCTTCTTCTTTTGCTTCCTCCTTCGGTTGTCGTGTTTCGGACAAAGACAGAGAAAGAGAGGGGGAATCCGGTTGAAAGCACGGTTTCACGAGGAGGTTACCACCGACTAATCGAATCGACGGACCGCGTGGCAGTGAATTTTCAGTGGCTTCGAAATGTGACAACGCTTACCAAATGTTTCTTCACCGCGGTGCTCCTGTTTCCTCCTTCTTGCACACCGTCCTTTCGAACTCTCCGATCCACGATTATTCGCACCAACGTTTCCCTTCGTTGAACTCTGCTCGAATCGCAGCCGGAGGATCGGAGAGTTTTCGTTAACCTG
>NW_017100433.1:1453372-1486214 GCF_001263275.1 Habropoda laboriosa | reverse complement strand
GACGAGGCGAACGCGGTTACACGAGGCGCGCTCGTGTCCTGGCCGCGATTAAACGAAATGATTGCGTGACGGTGCGCTTTATCGGTGTTTCGCAGCGCCCTTCCCTTCCGCCCATGCGATCGTTCCGCCGCGCGCGGCTCACCCCTCGGCGGCCAACCCATCGTCTTCGAATCCTCTGGCCGTGACGTCCTTGAGAGGAAATGCCGCGTTCGAAATTCGTCGAGCGTCCTTGCCCCGGGTGGACTCGTCTAGCGCGATGAAACCAGCGGACTGGCCGACGATGCCGCGGTTCGATATCCCCTGAAACCATTTTTCTCCCTCTCTACCTTACAACTGCCTTCGCTCCTCGTTCTCTCGCCAGTTCCACTCGCGAAGCGGAAAATCTCGCGCTTAGTGGAGAGAGAGAGAGAGAGAGTGAGAGAGAGAGGGAGAGGGAGAGGCGGCGCAACTGCTGGACGATCCTGAGCAACGTGGTGCGCTCGGAGCAAGAGCAAAAGAGAGGAAAAAGGAGCGAGAGAGAAAGTTTGGAGCGCGCGCGACACGCACGCGGCCTCTCGACAACGATCATTCGTGGAGAACGCGGTCTGGAGCTGGTCGGGTGATCAGCTGACGCGCGGGGAACGGTGATTGCGCGGCTCTGCTCGATACGTATACAACACTATTGTCGGGAAGGAGAGAGAGAGAGAGAGGCGGAGAGGAAGAGTTTTCGCGTTCCCGTGTCGGACGTTCCGCCTGTGAAAGAGGAGATTCGGCGTTTCGCGACTGCGTGTCGGCGAGCGACGTGTGCCAGTGAACGCAACCGACGAACAGTCACGGTCACTCTTGCCCGTGTCCCGGTTCGATTCCGCACCCCTTCCGCGCCTCGTCTCGTTACTCCTCCTCCTCCTCCTCCTCCTCCTCTTCCTCTTCCGTGTGTCTGCTCCGCGCGTAATCGTTTCTCCAAGAATTCGACCGTCAAACCGCTGACTATCGAATACCCTGTGGACTCGTCTGTCGTCCTCGTCAACGATGAGCACGGGCTGGTGGTTCGCGCGTTATCGAACATCCGTGACCGTTGTTCAGTGATAAGTAGAAAAAAGTGTTTTTCGTACTCGGGTTTTTTTGACAGAGTAGTGAAAGAATATTCGTAAGTGGCATAATACATAAAACACAAAATACACCACCGGCTGTCCTAGGACGTGCATGGGACACACGGGGGTTCGTGGTAGTAAACGCAACATGCGGGAAGGTACAATAGTGCGGGCCGCCACGGCGATCTGCTGGGCCATCGCCAGTTAGCCACTGTACTTTTCTCTATTCTCTATTCTATCTACTTTTGCGCTTCTACGCGCGCCTACACCTACCCACACACACCTCCGCATCTACATACGTGAGGACACGTATAACAGACGCATACCATTCGGATCGTTCCGCGTCAAGTCGACTCTCTTTTGTCGTCGGCGCGAGTGCAACGAGGAATCGGTCTCGCCGCTTTTACGTAAGACCTCCAGATCTCTCCCCTACTTTTCTTTCTTTCTTCCCTATTTTTCCTCTCTTCTTTTCCTTCCCGAACCAGAGGCCCCTTTGATACCACCGCCGCTTCCAACATTTTCTACCCCGAGACAGTTCCCTTCCGCTTCTCGGCTTACGGGACCTCCATTATTCGAACCGTTCTCCATTGTGCTCCCTGCTTCCGTTATTGGCCTTCTCGCTTGCTCACGGGGGAAACTAATTTAATAACGCGTCGGAAATAATCGCTCGTCTGTCCGTGTAATCAAACCGAATTTCTCTTTCTTCCCTTCTCCCTCCTCCGCTTGATATTATCGCAAACAGCGGACGTTCGGGAGGAATACGCGGCACGTTTCAACGGTTCGAAAATAATGGCCGTTCGATCGGGCTTGTTGTTCACCGTTTAAACTTTCCGGGGAGAAGGTTTAATTCAAGGTTAAATCCGAGAAGGAGAGCGTGCTCTAATTTCACGGAGCGAGATAGTTCACCGTGAACGAGAGAGAGTTTTTTTCTCTCTCTCGTTATTTATAAACAAATTTACCGGCGGTCGTGGCAAGCTCGAGTCGCAGGTTCGCTTTTGAAACGGGCTTTCGATCGAACCGAGGGAGGGGGGTCGCCGTTTAAATTCCCCCACGATCTACCCCTCTCTCCTCGGTCCCTAGTTCCAAGCACTGGTTTCCTCGAAAAATGGCGAAAGTTTCGCGGCGTATTTGTTACGGTGCACGGTCGATCTCGTCGACGAAGGAAGTTTCCTGGCTAAATTCCTGAACGATCTCCTCGTTGCCCTGCGAGCAGAGAGCGCCGGAAACAGCCACGGATTTCAAGGTTGACCTGTCACGGAACGACCGAACACCACCGACACATCGTACACGTAATTATTACACTTACGTAGAGAGAGAGAGAGGGAGAGAGTAAGAAGTCTCGCTCTCTCTCTTCTTTTCTTTCATATACTTCCACTCTTTTCTCCCTTTCGAATTTCTCTGACTAAGTCTCAGTCTCTTTCTCTCGCCACCATCTTAGTAAATCGTATACGAGATGTATCTATATCTATACAAACAGACAAACACATGCGTATTACACACGTACGTATATATATATAGATATGTCTAGTATAACGTTTAGCGAAATATTTTTCAACTTTTTTCTCTCCCTAACTTGTCTATCTTTCTCTCCTTTCTTCCACCCTGCTTAAAATATACCAAGGCATTCCAGAGTGTCTCTTCGAACGAGCGAGGATTTCACCTCCCGGAAATTGCAAACACGCGTGCGACACTCTCTCGATTACACGAGCGAAACGCGTACACCGTTTAAACGTATACCTTAAGCAGGAAATGGAAACTTTCTCTTTCTTTTCTCCGTCCGTCTGTTTGTCTCTAGTTACCACTCTATAGCTATGTTCTGTCACCGCATGCGAAACTAGAGGACTCACCGCTCCGGACTGCCCCCTCTGTGAAAAAGCGACAAAGAGGCCGCCTCCATGCAACATGCAGATGATCCTGGTTGCTGGCGGGTGAGTCCACCATAGTCTCCCAAAAAGAACGAACGCACTTGTCACGCACTCATCTCTCTGTACTTGTGTTATACTTCTTCTAACCCCCTTTAACCCTTTACCTCTGTCTACTTTCTTTTTCATTTCTCTCCCTGTCTGTCTTTTGCCAGCGCGGCTGCAATCTGTGTTGCCATTTTTTAAACACTCGATGTGCTGCCGATTTTTACACGGTCCCGCCCGCGTGGTCCTGTTGCCACCGGGCTTTGCCTGTTCTTTTACCTCTGTGTCGTACATCTGTCTGTCTAATCGTACGTGTGTGCCTGTGTATTCGTTCGGTGTCTCTGTGTTTTCTTGTTTTCTGTTCGATTAAATCGCGCCGTTGTCGGACGAAAGGGAGAATCAGTCGACTGAACTTTCTGCAGCAATCGTTTTGCGAAAGAACGACGAGAGGAAGAAGAAAATTATTCGACTCGATTTGCATTCGTGTCGATTAAAATTCATTCCGTTCTACGTTCCGTGGGACTCCCCCTTTTCGAGAAACGGAAAATGGAGGAGCTCGGCGCCTGTTTAGGAAAGGCGAAAAATCAGAGACGCGACAGGGGTGTAATTCCTTCTTTTTTTTTCTCTCTTTCAAATCGATGCCCGCTGAGCGAAGGTCTGTCGTCGGCATTACGTAACTGCCGGAGGATACGTGTCCCAATATAGGATAACGGACCGAGGCTTGTCGCGCGCGCGATCGCTCGAAATTTAGGATCAAGTCGCGTTTGCGCGATCCTCCGCCTCTCCCCGCCCCATCTCGACGCCATTAAGCGTTGCGTAACGTCTCGGGAAATTGTTTTCCGCGTGTGTCCCCGCCAACTCTGTCCCTTAACTTTCTCCCATTTGAATTTCAAATACGCTCGCGTCCGGCCGTATAACAACGGCAAACAGGACGTTCGGTGGGGTTTCGTTGAACGATCGAACCCTTTCACAGATCTATCGTATCCTCGGTTCACCGTTAATTCCTGCAATTTCAACCTCCGCGCCCTTTTCTACACCGTCGAGTCGCAAAAAGTCGCGTATAAAGTTGACGATTGTCAAGGTCGGTTCAAGGTTACAATTTCGATATTTCACGGGGAAGTAGGGTACAGGATGCAACAGCATCTCTAATAAGACAACACCAGATATTTGAATAAATTGGTGCAACTTTGGAACGGCCTTGAAAGTTCACCAAACCACTCTACAAACCGACGTTATCCGTACTTCAGTCTTACACCCCTTTTCATTTACACGAATCGCCCCTGTTATTCCGGTAAGAAGAGCGCATCTAATTTGTTTGAGGGCAAACAGAGAAGTTGGTGCATCAGATTCCCCCGTTCGAATTCGTCCAATATCGACGATCATATGCTCTCGTGGGCTACGCTAACCGATCGAGGTTCCCGTTGCCCTAAATGGGCGAACGAATATTAACCTCGAGCTTTACGAATTTTTAATTGCTGCAGCCTGGGTCACGACGTAGCGCGGTCGTAAAGTAAATCCTCGAAATGCGGCAGTTAGGTTGGTATAGTCGGTGGAAGGAATATAGCGAGGTCGTGAAATCGAAGTTTAGGCGCTTCAACGTATCGACTGAGATCTGGGAAGATAGAGATTCGAAATTTGCACCAAGTATGCGTTAGGTTTAATTGCGTTTTAAGCGAAAAATGAAGAGTGACGACTTTGGGTGTCACTGTATTAACCCTCTGCGCTCGGAGGTCATTTTTCTGTAGGAAAGTTTGTAAATCGGATCTTTGAAATTTTCTAAAATCAACGTAAAAACAAACCGTACTATTTTACTTAAATATTCGACGTATTCTCCATTTCACTATGGCAATCTTTACGGAGGGCCCGTTGATCCGATCTCCGGCTAGATCGGTTATTTAACGTCGCTTCTCAGTCGCCACTCGACTGCAGAGGGTTAATTGGTGTCGCTATTTAACGCCTTGATTTACGACTTTGCTGTATTTCTTTCGTCTACTGTACACTGCATTTCGTTTCAGGGCTCCGAATGATAAAGGAACGACGACTTATGGTTAAGACTATCTTACTTACTGTTTAAAATATTTGATTGTTTAGTAGGAATTGGGAGTTTTTTCCTGTGTAGCCAATGCATTGTACAAGTGTTGTACATTGGTAAGGTTTCAGGTCCTTCAGCACTCTTATTCCCGGCAATTTGGTTGTTCCGACACCCGGCACAAGTTTACTCAGGCTCCTGATGACTTTTACGACCAAACTAGACTATTCACTGTTTCGATAACAGCGCACATACGCACAACTTGCGTTTTATAACCGTCAGACTTAAATAGAAGCTCAAGTCAGAGCTGAAATGCAAGTTGACTGGAAATACAATTCTTTTTCTGTCTTATTTTAACCATGATCTGCACCATGAGTGTGATTTATCATAAAACAAAGGGTTAACCTCTTTCCTAACCTCAAAATTCTCACGGTTTTCGCCAAAACCGTGCTTACCTTATCTTCACCTCCTCAAAATCGACGAACAACAGTTCCCTCCATCGCTCGCCTACTCGATCGACGAATCACAGGATAAATTTGAAAAACGCGTGCTTTCTTTAGTCAGGTTCGAGAGATTCGGCTGTTTGATAGTTTGTAAATGTGGAAAAGCAACGGTGTCTCGGCACGGGCGCAGGATTTACGAGCTCGGCTCGATTTCGCGTGTATATACACTTGTTATTGTCCATCGACGGGCTCGTCGTTCCCTCTTTCATCGTCGTTCGCTGCCAAAACAAGCCCGATTCGACGAATCCGCGTGTTTGACCGTCGAAACTGTCGTTGTTTATCCGCGGTTCGTAGACCCGACTTTCGTTCACCTCGTCGCCGTTTCTTCAGCCAGCTTTTATGCCTCTCAGTTGCCTCTTTTCTTGGCATACGATCAGAACACGGTGAAATATCGCCGCGCACCGCAGGGAACAACGCGTGTACAGAGGAATTTGTCTCGTACAGAGGCACGTGTCGCGGACAACTACGATTGACTCCAAGTTATTCGTTGTCCACGTTATGTGAACAGTGTGTCGTGAATTTTAATCAAGTTATTCAGAGATCAGAAATTTCGTAATTGGTAAGTACATACGCTCGACCAAAAATTTACAATCACCTGCGAATTTACGTTCATATTGGGCGTGCTGATAACTTTTTGAATGACGAAAATTTTTTTAAATTGTTAACTTTTGTCTAGAAATTTTCGTGTAACTTCGAATACACAGTGGTCTGAAATTCTTGACGATTGGTGTCCATTTTTCTATTTACTTTATTCAAAGATCTGATAAATTTTTCGAAAGAATTCCGTCTTCTTAAATAAGGACTAAAGCACAAGTTGAATCCTTAACTTTTGTCCTGGGAAACTAGTAGACCTTCTTTGCTAATTTATTGCAGAAGTACGGTAACAGTTATTAACATGAGCTTTATTCCTATGTATTTACTTGTCCTTGCAGAATCAGTGCAAATTTCTTTTGTTGAAAAATAATTAACTATAGCTGCTGTGGAACACGTCAAACGGGAGCATGAAAAGAAAACGTAGGTCCATGGTTGTCATGATTTGAGCTGTCCTGCTTGTCAAAAATAAAAAAATCCAATTGATTCTTATTTAGTATGCAAAAGAAAAATATTGAAAATTAAAAAAATGGCGGCACTTTGAATACCAAGTATCCATTTTTTCGCCTTTTTTCTTCTTTCAGAGGCTCTAAAAATCAGACAAATATATATTTTGGCATAATTCTACTACCGACCGTAGCCATACACGTTCTAAAGACATGTGCAAAATTTGAGTTCGATTGGTTCGGTAGTTTTTGCCAGATCGTGGCGACCATTAAAGTTTTCAGTGCAATTTAGATTCTCCCTTGATGTGTCGCACTAAACGAGCTATAACTTCGTTATTTTATTCAATACAACTATAAATATATGCAAAAAAATAAAAATCGATTTTTTCAAACCGTCACACTGGAACAGCCCCTTAAATGAAATTACTTACAGAAATAAAGGACACTGTGAACAAACGAATAGGCAAATCTCAAACTTTTAACGATTAGTGTCCATTTTTCTAACTACTTTATTCAAAGATCTACTAAATTTTCCTAAAGAATTCCGACTTCTTAAATAACGACTAACAAACAAGTTGAATTCTTAATTTTTGCCATGGAAAACTGATTAAACGACGTTGCTACGAACAGGCAGATACCCACCAGGTGTGCAGAATCAAAGAATTAAACTCGGTATTCGCGAGATTAGATAACGGCCGAACGCGTAAATTAAGAAGAAACAATCGGACACACCGGCGGCAGAATGTATCAGTGCGTTAATTATCGCCGCTCGATGGAAATTCCACACGGCTCGCGTTCAATTTCAATAGCCACCCTGACCGTCCTCTTTCTCCCTTGTTACTCGTGGGTGTGACGCGTGATGTAACGAGCGAAGAACGATCGGGCTGAAAGAGCCAACGTCATCGGAGAAATTCGACACAGATCGACACACGCGCAATCGTCGAAAGAGTACCTCCAGCACGGTGTTCTCAGACTCGACAGTTTTCGCGGGAGATTCAAGGTTGCCAGGCTAGCTTCGCTTTTGTGAATCGCGAGGCTGAAATTAAGACGAGTACAACGACCTACGATAACGCGATCCTCGGGCTTACACACGAATACCTCCGCGGTTCTATTTTCGTAGCTCCAATTCGGAACATCGTTTGCGTGCTCGCAATTAGCCGGCGAACGGGAGCTTTTAGACCAAATGCTATTCTTTCCATCGACGCAGACACCCCTCGGCTGTAAGTGAAATCTCGTTCCCTCCTACCTCGTGGAAACCTCGCGGATGTACAATTTACCAACTATATCTCCCGTCTTTGTCACCGTGGCGAAATGTGTATTTTCCACCGGAGATCTCTCCGTCTCGATGAAAGGAAACGAGGATATTCCCAAGCAATAATCGCGGCCGTTTCAAGCGGAGCACAGCCGCTTTTGCGCGATTTCATTTCGCGATATGAAATTCCGGCAGTCGCGCGTGTGCAATCGTTAAGAATTAAATCCGGCCGAGTACGAGGCTGAATTTTCGTGTAATTAGATTGATAGTTAAGCCTTTGCAATCGAGCGGCGACTGGGAAGCGAAATTAACTAGTTAATCGAGACAAAGCACAGATTTTTCTTCACCATAGTGAAATAGAGAATACGTCTTGAATAGAACAGCGTAGCTTATTTCTACGTTAGTCTTCAAGAACTTGGAAGAAGATCCGATTTGCAACCTTTGTTTATCGTGTTCTCGTTGGACGACGATGGTGGTTGTCTGCTTAATTTCTACGGCGACTGATAGGTTCGCGAACGATTTTAGCTCGGGTTTAAAGGGCGGAAAATAGGTTTAAAGGCGTAGTATAATCCGCGACGGTAATTCAGAGGCGGAACGCGCGTTAGCGTGGCGGCATCGCGTGACAAACATGTCTAATGGGAATTCATAGAATTATTCGTGGATGGCGAATGGCTCTGTACACTCATCCGGCATACCTCGAACGAGAGTGCAATTAGGGGGGTGGCTCTGCGTATCGTGACGAAGGGAACGAGACAGCTCGTTCATCAGCCTACCCTCCGACCCCCTTTCCTTCTTTCTTTTCCTTCTTCTTGCACCTCGCGTTCTTAACGAAAGACACAAATGTTCTTTGCACGATGGAACAACTGTTCTTCCTGCGGGGAGCCGCTTGGAATAATTCATTTAGTCGTTTAACAGTTCCAATTGTTCTGACGACGTTTGGGGTGGCTTGACTCCTTCTCAGGACAAGTAGAGATTTTTTATTTATCTATTTATTTTCGACCATTTTTCAATTTCGGTCATTCTTCTTCCCTTCGACTTTAATAAAAAGTCAACGTACCTTGACGCATTTTCTAGGTAATTAGAGGTTTTTTCTTTAAACGCATTCGACGCATTCTCGCGTCATTTACTTACTTATTGAAGAAATCTTAAGTTCCAGTCATTCTCCCATTCTTCGACTTCGATAACAAATCGAAGTTTAACGAGAGAATGATTTTCTGAACGAGTGAAAGCTTAATTTCTCATTTATTTAAGTATTTAAATACACGGGTAGAATAAAATAGTGAAGAAACTAATAAAAAGTGTTAGACATCGTACAACCGAGGTTGATACAACTGTACGAGTCGTACAATGTACGATGATTTTCAGAGAAGAAGGAAAGGTCGCACGTAAAAATCTAGAAATCTGGAAACACTTCCAACTCAAATAAAATTGCTCTCCTGCATTTCCATCAGGTTCCATTTCACAAAATACGTGCCCACCTTACTCTAACCAGTTCGACAAAAGACCCTTCGATCTTCCAAGTAGATTTCATCAACGCAAGTATTTACTCGAAGTTTCCGCAACGATGATAAAAGCTGATTCTCGTCGGAGATACTCCAGATACCTATGCAACGTGTAAATTAGTCATACGTAATGCAGTTAGAGTACGATGTTTGCACGGATAACCGTTTTCAGCGCAGATAAGCCACGGGACGGTGAAAAGGCTGTGGTCTAGAAAAGAAAGCAATATCCGGCACGGAATTGTTTAACGTTCTCAGCTCTACGCATTACGAAATCACGAATCTCGATAAGAGCAACCTGAACACCGCGAATATGTCAACTTTCACCTGATTTTCCATCGTTGATCCTTCTGCATCGTTGACGCAATTCTACGTAACTTGCCCGCGCCGCTGAATTTTTTATTTTAATACGACACATAGCAGTAGACAGTTTGAAATGGGACTCGGTGATAATCGAACGCTGGACGCTATCAGCGCTTTCGAAATTTTTATTCTACAATTTTAATATAATTATAATCAGGGCCCGCTTAGATAGCGGGCGAACGAGGCAATAGCTCGAGGCGCAATTCGAAAAGAGCGGCAAAATATAAAATTCTTTTTGTTTATTCTCGTAAGCAACAATTTTCATTTTTCACAGAATTTAACAATATATTTCAGTTTTCTGTCATTTTATTCAAGTGGTATAAGTAAACCTTGTATCAGCTTCGCATCTTAATTCTTTAATTCTTCCTTAATCTTATCTATGTTTGGAGGAGGGCGCAGAAAATGGAAAATAGCTCGCTTTGAAAAAGGCCTCGAGCCGGCCCTGATTATAATACACCTATCCCCCGATTTACACGGAAGATCGGTTTTTTCAGAATATGTACCGTGTAAATCGAAATCATGGCTTTTTGTATGAAAAACCGTGTAAATCGAAAAGAAAACTGCCAATAATTTAGTCAGTTATTTTATTAAATTCATTTATTGCAATGTAAAATAAAAGGAAAATACAAATGAAAAAGAAAATGTATGAGAAAAGAAGGAATTCTCTTTTTTAGGTTTAATGCCGGTGTTAATAAACGAACGGTACTAAAAAATGACTACAAATATGTGCGCGGCATAAATTTTTCTTTTTAACAGTTTATTTTTGAAAATTCATTATTTTGAAAACCGTGTAAATCGGGGGATAGGTGTATATCTTCTTTTCGATATAACTATGGAAGAAAATATTGAGGAAAAAAGTGATTGGACCAACGTAACACATAGCACGACTGTTATACTTTCAAGCTGCCAGCAGTGAAAGGGTTAAGTAAGCTGTGTAATTCACCATTTATTCGAAATGAAATCTTTTCGCTAATCTTGCCACCGATCACCAACACGCGGTATTCAACGTGTTAAACATCTCTCGTTTATTTCCTCGAACAACCGAATTCTCTACGTTCGAATCTCGTTTCGACGTTTCACAAGATCACTCGGTTTTACGGTCGCTCGTTAGATTCGCCGAGCGTGACACCGCTTCCGCAATCACGAGCCTCTCGATTTTGTACCGCGAAAAAAGGTTTATTCGTATTCCGTCCCGGTTTTCGCGTCACACGGAAAAATCGCGCATCGATCGTCGTTTTTCCCTCTCTCTCTCTCTCTCTCTGTGCACACGCGGCTGCGTTCGTCTTTCGGTGGCGAGAAAAGGGCACACCGATTGTGTCGTTTATTCCGGAGTTTCGAGGTTTTCAGCGACGCGACCTCAGGGAAAGGTATTTCGTTATTCGAGCTTCGGGTTATTTATAAATTCCCGCACAGGATGTATGGTCGAGTGTGAGATTATTTGTGTTTAACCGCGGGAAAATTGTTTACACGGAAACTCGAGGTTCGAGGAGGGAAAACGTGGTTATGCAAGGTTATTACCTTGCAGCGATTTAAATATCGCCCGTGCCGCGCCGTTCGCCTCTTTCCGTGGATACTCTGACCCGTTGTGATCGCGTTACGCGACTCAAGGTGCGCTCAATGGTCCGTGAGAATAGGCAATTTCACCCCCGGTGAAGGTGTTGGAATGCTTAAGACAATCCAGTCTACCTTAGAGTTACGTGTTCCATTGTATTTTTACAGTTGGACAAAAACCCAGAGAATAATCGAGGGAGGGAACTATTCTCTTCTTCGAGCTTTACTACGCTAGTCCGTCAGAAGTCGAGAATCCGGAGAAAACGATTATAGTCGCAAAGAGTCAAATTTTCAGTATTTCAGTGTTTCCCCCCTTGCACACTACCCAAACTTTAATATTCTTCTTTTTTACAATGCATTTCTGAATCTTTTTAAGAAAGTCGTAAATTTCACGAAGGCGTCATGAACACGATAAAAAAAGAACACAAATTCTGAATTTTGGGTTATTTAAATTTCACTTTAATACCGATGGAACATAATTTGTATTATATCGGGTTGGAACAAAAGGTAATGGCGTTTGTCGAATCAGAAGGATGGAATTATGAAATTGCTTCAAAAATGGTAAATATAAATGATAATAAATTTGAATTTCAGTAAAAAATCTACAAACTTTCGTTCCAATATTTCCCGCGTTACAGGTCGTCCAAACCCAGACTTCGTTAACTCCCAAATTTCCCAAATAGACAGTGTCTCGCTGCTATACTTTCCTACTCTCCAACACACCATACAAAAATCAAAATTAAAATTCGCACCGGACAAAGACCATTTCTCCCCCAAACGCGTCAAGTGCGTCGTTTTCCACGATCCTGGAAAGAAGACGTTTCCAAAGAGCCGCTGCACACGGTGCACACAGAAGGGGAGCGATGCCAGCGAGCAAAGGGCGTTCTTTCCGCGCGAGGCTACTATGGCCATTTCGCATCGATCGCGTGCAGGCCGCTTTCGTCTTGTTTTCACCGTTCCGCATGCCTAGCTGGCCTCCGCCGCAGCGGTGCAGCTGCACTTCCGCACAACTTCCGTACGCGCTTCGATTTCCTTTCAGCAATTTGTTTACGTACGCCCCCTTTCCGAGCTTTCTTCTCGAGCTTTCCTCGACGGCCCACCGGTCGCCTCTCTCGCGAGCCAGCGACGCGTGTCGCGATTCCAAACACCTCCTCAACACCACGGTTCACTCATGGTCGCCAGTGACCGAGTGTTTACGCGTTCTGACGTTGAACAGACCAAACTCGCGAATAGGTTTCCGAGAAGACGCGGTTCCCCTCGCGGGATAATCGTCTCGCTGGTTGCTTCTGTAAGAAACACTCGACAACAAAGAATTAAAATCCGGATAGTGCGGTATCCCAAAAATAACTTATTCTTTATTTCTAAGCGCTTCTTAAGATTTCCGGCGTCCGTCTTGCTCGACGGCTATTTCCAGAATGTCCTTTCCGCGTCGTATCCCACGTTGCTCCGAAAAACCGTTGGAGCCCCCTCGTTGGACTTTTCGGGAGAAGGGCTTAGTTTATGGCACCCTCAGGTACCCGTGCGCTTTCTTTTCCTGGGTTACAAAGTCCAGGCCACCACTTCGCCGCCGGAATCTCGCATTTCTTACACTTCTAGACAAACCTGCTTTATTTCTTTATTTTTTCGTGCGAAATACGCACACACGTTTGCTGGCTACATCTCGATGTGCGCGAAGCTTTGGCTTGTTCTTCGGGTTTTCACTGTGTTTATTCGTACCACTTTAGCGACTCTTCGTTTAGATACCGAGGTAAGAAGTGAGGACGGACGTACGGTGGTCGCTGGTCAGGTGAGAGAACAAGCTTATTCGTTCTAAGTGTACGTCTCTGTATGTACAGTGTGATCACGAAGCATGCGTGAATTTTCGAGAAGAGAGATCGATGTTTACCCCTCCGGCCCGAAACGTCTCGGGGTTCTCGCGTGTAAAAGCGGAGGGGTTAAAGGCGCGTTACGCGCCGTACTTAGACCGTCCGCCTCTTAAAATATCGAATCTCGCCTTTGAGAGGCAGGAACCGATGGCTCGAGGCTACTGGAAAGTGCATCGTTCACCGCACAGAGTGTACGGATACTTTTCTGTATAAAGCGAAATTCTGCCGCGCTCCGTGTGCGGTTTCGAGAATACGCGACCGTTTTGGAGATTTTTCCGGATTTCGATATCGGATACGACCTTCGAATTCCTTTTCAATTTATCGTAGCCAACCCCGAAAGCGACACACAGAGTCGAGGAGCTTCCACGTAATTATGAAATCCACAGGACCGATGGAAATCCGGGTTAGAGTCGTTCTCGAAAGCGATACCCGAAAGCTCTACGTTGGAAACGTTCGATCCTGAGAGTTTCGATGGTCTAGAGTGGCTCCGAGACCCGCTCAGAGGCCTCGTCGCCGATCGATCGTTTCCAACGATCGACCAAACCACCGTGACCGGGTCTCTCTCTCTCTGGTGGTGGTGCTGCTGCTGTTGCCAGCGGTGCTGGAAAATCGCGTGTCGCCGTATTTTCTCGTCTTCTCTTTGATTGCCACCCGGAGGGTGGCGGACGAAGACCGAGAGCGATTATCCGTGCACATGGGCTATCTGAATGTGATCGAGCCGAAATTCCTCCCTCTCAGGCCGAGCTGATTCACAATCAGCGCTTCTTTCAGGCTGATATAACACCTGATAGGATTGGATGATTGAGGTCGTTTTCTCTCACGAAAATACCGGGAGCTGTATTTCGGAGTTTGTGCAGAGCGAGGCAGGACGCGTGTGAGAGCAGGCTTTAAGGAATAATATTTTTTCATAAAACTGAGTTTCAAGATTCTCTGGGAACTATTGCTTCGAGCAATTTGTTGGAAATGGGTGATTGAATAGCTCTTAGGAACTTTGTCTGGACACCTGAAAAGAGAAAAAGAGTGAAAAGTCTTTTCACTTTAAGACACTCATTCTAGTGTCTTTATTTAGAAAAAGACGTTGACATTTTGCTTCTCCGGCGATATATTTTATTTAGCGCCCTTGGAAGTAAATCCAGCGCAATTAAAGCGTAAAAACACCTTATCATCGGTCGATAATTCTCCCAATTCGAAGAGCAAGAATTTCCATGTCACTTTTAACAGTTCGTTCAGTAATGACACTTATAATTAGTACTTATCGCGAAGCCCTGAGGCGATAGTCATGTACAAATGTATAGTCTGCGAAAGAAATACAGAGATTGGTACAGTAACACTCAGGATCGAACGCGGCAGTTTTCCTTTTTCGATTAGGACCGAATCAAAGCCAAGGCATACTTCACGATACCCTGACTGAGCTTTCGGGTCCTTATCTTCTCAGGTTTCTATTGATATGCATGTAAACTTTCACGCCTGACCGATTTTACCGACTCCCTATATTTCTTCCATCGACTATACTCCGTAGATTTTCCCAAAAAGAATGCTTCGGTACTATTTTCCATTCTATCTAAATCTTCGCTGTTATTACCATTATCAAGCGTCTTTATTACGTGTATAAAAGTAGAAGCGTACAGAATAAAGATGTCCGTGTAAAACTACGTTCTACGAAAAATTTGCGAAAGAAAAATTGCCAAGATTTGCGAATGACTTACGTAGCTCGTTTGAAATTGTGCTTTATGCATGCAGTACCAGGTGGGAAGAGAAAATACTTGGTAATGTGTTGCGCATATTTCCTCCGTAAAAGTTCCTCGAATAGTTTTCGAACGGTAATTCCTCTCGAACGGTAACGGTGACCGTAAAGATTTTCCTCGAATACAGCCACCGTGTAGTCTATCTTTCGCTCGCAAAACTGTATCGATATTTCATCCGTACTCGCCGAGACTTTCTTGAAACTGACGTGTATCGCGTGGATCTTCGAAAAATCGGCAAGAGTTCGGAAAATTTTAGCGTACCAGCGTTCGGTCTTAGAATCCTTGAATTTTTCAGCGACGCGGCGATCTCGCGGACGAAGAAATTGGCTCGATCCTCGATAAATTTCGCGTCGGAAGCGCGGCGTCGCGACGTCTCGACGCTCGCACGTACGCGAATCCGCGGCCGCTTTAATTCCAAACCAGTTTCATTACAGCTGCCCGCGGAAACTTCTAATTATCCTTAAAACTTCCGAACAGGCCGTGCGTTATTACTATAATTGCAATTACTCCGGGAGCCAGCGTGAAAACGAGTTGCAGCGCGAAACTTTTAACAAGTGACCATTCAGAATTTCCCGATTGTTCGAGCGTGCTTCCTTTTTTTCTCTCCTCTCTGTCTCCTGTGCTCTCTTTTCCTTCCGTTTCCTCCCGAGAGGGAGGAAAAATGTCGCCGTTCGATCGATTCGATCCCTGCTCCCGTTACTCTCCACCTTGCAATTTCACTTTTATCGCGCTTTCACCTGGGTTCCTCTTCCTTTTTTCTTATTCCTCTCGTTCGGTGGGCAACGTTTTGCGAACGAAACCCCTTTATCGTTTCGTTTCTTTTCCACTTGGACAATTCCCGCCGGTTCGAATCGCGGCTTTTTTCACACGAGAACGCGAATTCTTGCGTTTACCTTCCGGGGTTAATTGCCCCGTTCCTTCGGAAGCGATCACGCCAAGATGATTTGGAAGTGTGTCGAGAGAATTGTTGGATTCCCGGTGGTGGAATGTGTGGAACAGTTTTAACCCTTTGCACTTCGACTCCAAGTGTCGGTAATTTGTGCCCTTTCTTACATACTCCCTTCAGCCGTTGGGACAGTGCAGGCCTTGAGGTGGGGGTGTAGCCTGCAGTCATCCTTTGGACTCCTTTGTCGAGTGTGACTCAGTTTCATTCGCAGGTGTGAATGAAGTCATTTTTAAATTGCCAGTTTAAATATGTATTGTATGTATATGACCCTTGTTTGTAACAAATATTATTATTTTATTATAAACTGGATCAAGTCCCATAGGGTGTATAAGCATTCGGAATATAATACGTAATACATAATTCGCGGGGACGTGTTACCATTAGCTACATTAATTTGCACAACAAATTTTTGAAGCTGTAAGCATTGCTCGAAAAAAAGTTCAAATGCGTGCTTAGTTTTTCGGCCTCAATGCAGGCACGATTTATGGGGTCTGAATTACCGATTGTAGTCTTAGAAAGGGTTGGATGAAACAACAATGATTTTGATGGTGCATAAAAATTTATAGATGCTAGTAATCGCAAACAACGCCATTAAATACGTCCAATTGTCACAGAAAAGTGTCATATATGTGTAACGAAGCAATTGTTTACGTTCATTCCTATCAACCAATTGTCCTTTGAAGTACATTTTAAAAAAGCATTTCGAGTTCAAAGGGTTAAAATCTTAGCGGGAGGTTTACTCAATTTTACAGCAGATTGTGAGTCGCACGATGATATTGGAAATAAGGATTAGTGTCGCTTTTGAAGTAGCTATATTTACAGAGTTTGGAAGAAAACGTAGAAAGGACTAAATGGAGAGGGGCTGAGGTAAAAGATCTAGAAAAGTGGCGGAGGTCCCAGGTGACAAAGGACTAAACTGTCCGCGATTCGCTGGCGTTCACCGAAGATCGCAACGCATCCTCGAGTTACCTCGCGGTAGGTCGGTATCCAACAGAATTAGGTTACAGTTTGTAGCCGATCGAAAAATCATCGCACGCGTTTTTTCGCCGGAACGACGGTTCCGATAATCAATTTGTACGTCGTTGAAAGACCATGGAGACGATGTGTTATGCAACGCGTGTTACGTAATCTCCAACCTCCATAGTTGATTCCTTCTTACGTAAGCGTACCAGTTTTCGACATTTCCGGTCCGAAATTCTTATTCGTACGTACACACACACACACGATCGTTCGTTGTTTCTCAAATAAATATCAAGGATGAAACGTTCCCCGTAACACCTCGTATTTTCCAGTTCCTCGAAGGATTCGTAAATATTGACAGTTTTAGGACGAGGGAATCGTCTACGGTAGACCTAGGCGACGTAAGTTCTTTTTCCAGCAAATTGACAGATTGTTATACGAAAGGGATTTTCCTCGTGGAGCTACTTACACGCGTTCTCGCAATACGACATACATATACGTTTCTCTCGACGACAAAGTACCTCGTTCATTTGTTCATTCGAGCATCGGATTACTCCGGCTTTCCGCCGATGTCATGTTTACCACTTCCGACCGGGTCTTTCCTTACTTTGATTCTCTGCTCGGATTTTTCCTCCGTAAACGTGCACCTTGCTTTCCTGTAATTTTCGCCTTGTTGCGCGTATCGAAGGTGAAATTGTCGGTAAACCCCTTCACGTATGACAACCCGTCAGACTCGCGCCACGGATTTTGGGCGAGATCTGATAAAAGCAGTTGTATCGGTGGGAAAACTGAATTTAATTCGAATTTTCGGTTTAATTTGTAAAACTGAAGATTGGCGAAGTTAATTGATCTACGATACATCAGCTTTTCTTAGTTAATGTAGTACTGAAAGAGGAAATAGCTGGGGTTTAGATGCACAGGCAGGAAAAGAAATCATACGTCAAGGGGCTAAGAGGTAGTAAGGAGAAGTTGGTAGAAGCGTTGGACAAAGGATGTTTAAGTTTCCAGGGCGAGGAAGTTTGGAAGGAAAGTGTGTATTGAAAAAGGGTCGGCGAGGAAATTAATAGGGCTCCAAGCGGGAAAGTTTTGGAAATCCTGGGCTTTACGGGCCCTAAATTGTCGCTCTCTTAATTACTGTCTTTGACATGCATAGAATTGTACAAAAAGGTTCCACTGAAAAAGATAACGTGTGTGGGAATTTTGTGAATTTCTGGGCTATCTTAATTGTAACGAATTTAAGGCGACGAGAAAGACTTCGTTTCGAAGTATAAACGAAGATTTTCATCTGAAAAATTTCACACGCGATTATCGCGCGTTATTCGCCACAAAACCATTAGTAAAATATCAGATACTTCCGATCGTGACGTTACTTTTTCAATAACTCTCTTTCTTGCTCTCTCTTTGATCCTCTTTCGTCGACGTAACCTCGGTGACTTTTGCCTCTCGAGCGGGGAAAATAAACGATCGTTTCGAGGAAAATTCCGTCGGTTCGCGGTTACTTTTCCTGGTGAAAAATAAAACGAAACGTTTCTCCGTTGAAAAACAGCGGTAGTCATTCGGAGGGGAAGAAGTCGACGTTCTGTGTTCTACCGCAAGCGCGTCTTTGTTTTGAAAGCTCCCGAGCGAAAGACTGTACATATATATACTTTCCTCGTTCGGTCTCTCGATTGTCCTCGCGGACCGCCACTTCGAGACAATGGGTGTATACCTTCCGGTCGGTCTAACGGCAGCTTAAGCGGAGATACTCGAGGAACGAGCGTCGCCTGTTCCCCTCGTTTCGAACCGCGCAAACGACGCGACGTGTCGCGAATTTTCCTGCGGATCAGCTGACGCGTACAAAGCGAGGATCGCGAACCTGTGAATTTGCGTGGAGCTCGTGAACAGAGTGTTTCGAGCAATTCTGGGTTGTCGAGGAGATCTGTCGATGAAACGGTAGCTTTCGTCGGGGGAAATTTGAATTAGGTTGTGGGTATTTAGGTGAGGTAACGTATGTTTGACTTTTTTGCGATGTTGTTCGATACTTTAATTATTAACGCGATGGATGGATCCTCCAGTTTTCAGGAATATTTACTTTTCTTAAAAAAATGTATACAGATATTGAGATGGGTGGCTGATCTTTGGTACAGTATCCTACTCTTTTCAAGGATGAAAAATTGTCATGTGAACATAAATAGCTGCTTATTGTGGGAATGCTTGAACTTTGCTTGAAGAAATTACATACTTATGTCATATAAGGCATTTTTTATTTTTTATTATGTTGTATCGTAGGAATGCTTGAAGAAAGGCATTCCTTAAAGAAATGACATTCCTTAAACTTACTTAAAGAAAGGAGGATAAATGTATAGGGTGAGATAATAAAGAGAGACGAGGGTAATTCGGCAAATGCACGGCAGACGAGGTTGTTCCTCGCGTATCGAGGTCTTGGTTGAGAAACACGCGGCTTACGAGGCCGGGAGCGTGGAAGAGGGGCCTAGAAGGTAGGCTCTTTGGCGAGAAAACATTTGTCCAAGTGGTTGAATGGCGGCAAGACATCTTTAGAAGTCGGTCGGTCGGTGCGTCGCGTCGTCTCTCTATCCCTGTACGAGAAGGGGTTAAAAGACCGTCCAATCTTCGTGGTGGAAAATGACGCGGAACGCTCGGTCGATTCGCCTTTTGCCGATGCTGCCAACGCCGGAATGTGTGTCAACGCGTTATTTCCTGTCGTTATCGGCCACCGGCTGATATATTGCCTCTGCGTAAAGTGCTCGTTCGTTTAAGATCGTACACCACTTTATTTCTCCAATAGACGATTCTCTTTGATCTCTTTACCCATTTCTCCGACCATTCTCTCTCTCTATATATACTACAATACCGACAATCTTCACGGAAATGATATTTATTTTATTTATCTTACGACTTTATCGCGGTCAGTGTTCCGCGGCGGCCAACAAAAGCAAGATAATATACTTACCGTGTGTATAATAGCCTTGTTGATATACGTAACCTGACCTAAAATGCTCATTATCGTGTTAACGGTAACGAGCAAAGGATTGCTTTCGAATTCAGCTATATTCATAGCGCAATCCTATTTTTACAATTGTATTTTCGAGACGACACATTTGTGTATCTGTATAGATCAACGAATAAATCTATCGCGGTTCAAAGGAAAAATCGCAGAGCACAAGTTTGCGAATATTAAAATTTTTAGTTGCAAACCTAATAATACGATATTGCAGATTTGGTAATTAATTTGGGAGTCGACACACTTTTTCTGGGACTGACATTCCCAAAGAAAAATGCTTCCTATTCCACTTTCTTAAAAGTAAAAGGACCTCTCCCATCTTGGGCCAACGCTGAAATCGCACAATAGGCGCCTTTTTTCTACCACGCGCGCGATACCAGAGTATCGATATTCTATTAAAAGTCCGGAAGAAATTTGACGATACGTCTGCGTCTAAAACTGTCGGAGCGCACGAGGACGGAACGTGAATTACGGAAGTCGAAGGAAAAGCAAATAAGGTCCGGGTGAGAATGTCGGTTGTACGAGATCGAAAGCGATATCGGTATCGCTGGGGCAGCGGGCGTAAACGGACGAATCGATTACTGGCCGCTGCGACTGAAAATATTTTTGTTTTCATCGCGACTACGGGCTGCGTTCTATTTTTCGCCGGTCGAGCGGACAGAATGAACAGCGTGCGTCGATTACACGCCGTCGGCCCTGTCACTGGGAATATCGACGACCGCGAGACTCGAAAATTGCTTGCCCCGGCAAATTGAAATTTATTTACCGTTAAATTAAACGGGAATATTTCGGCGAAACCGCTCGCGCGCGCGTCTTTACAGCCGCAGTTTTAGGTTCTTCGAAAAAAAGACTGTCTCTTGGGCGCGCGAAGAGAGAGAAGTTTCCGGTTCTCTTTTTGAGAAATTGTCCAAACTTTGCCAATTTCGCCGCTTTTCAAACGTTGATTTACGCGTTCCTCGAGGAACCCTCCAACTGATCTTTCCTCGCTTCCAAGGTCGTGCGGTAGCTTAAAAATTCCAGGAGAGCTACTTATTCTATTCTCATTTTTCGTGTTGGAAATTTCCGACAGGCAGATATTTCCTTTCCACGCTTCATTTCTGTGTTCCTTTTTCCCGTGGAGGAAGCTTCCTCTCTCCGACGAGATCTGACATCGCAGAGGTCAGCAGTTTCGTTCGTTTTCGAATAGATTGGACCGAACGAAATTCGAAGGTTATAAAAGCTCGATGGGTGGTTCGGGGGAGGGCACGAGTTCATATACAGGGTGTCCCAATTCTTTTCGATCAAACTTTGTCGGTGTATTCTATAGGTATAGGTAAGGAAAAAATGTCGAATGAACGTGGGTCGTTTGAAGCTTCCTTAAAAAGTTATAACAATAATAAGAAATAGAAGAGCAAGGATAACGAATGTGCAGTTATGATAAAAAATAATAGAAGTAGATCTAGTTTAACAATCAGGGGTCGTTCAAGATGCTGAATGCAACTTTTATCACCGCCATATTTGTTTTGTATCCATAGCAACCGCATTTCGTCACCATTCCGCTCCTACTTAATATTTCACCTATAACTCCTTAACAAAGCTTCAAACGACCCACGTTTACATGACATTTTTTTCTCACCTACACCCATAGAACATACCTACAAAGTTTGACAAACAAGTTCGAAAAAAACTAGGACACCCTGTATATGTCGGTGCTGTTTCTCCTTGGCCAGAGCGAACTAATTGCAAGTACGATAATAGTCGCGACGTCTCCGGCGTTGGAATAATGCGTGGAACGATAGTTCGAAGAGGTCGTTTCTGAATTTGCAAGAGCGACTAGCGGTGTAATTTTTCATGCGGCATTAATGGCCGCCGCGTCGTTTTCATTCTCGTTACTTTTGACGCGTTCCCCGACCGTGAAGGAGAAACTCCTTTTTCCAATTTCACCGCCGCGCGCCACCCCACTCCTCGGCTATTTTTACCTCGAGTTCCGCGGTTTAACGGAACGACGGTCAAGGAGAAAGCTCGAACTGCAATCACTCTCTGTGTTTCTCGATCGCTCAGACTCGCGAGTTGAAAACGTTCGATTAAAAAAAAAAAGAACGGCTTTCTTCGAAATTCTCGCGCATCGACGCGATTCCTACGTGTTCTCCAGCTGGTACTTTTAGGCGACTGCGCGTAACTACTTCCGTTCCTCGATTTATTTTCAGCGGCGGACGCGAAACTTCCGTTTCGCTTAATGCCCCCGACTCTCGATGCAGCGAACGCGCGCTCCCTCGTCCACCCGTTTTCCACAATTGTCCCGAACACAGCCAACTGTTTTCCCGCCGCGCTAAATATTTATTTTCCGCAGGAAACTTCCTCCAAGACTCGCCTCGTCGGAATAAATTAGTCGAATCGTAGAGGCGGAGATATTCGTCGCGGAATTTACGAGGGAGAGTAATCGACGACGGGTGAAAATTCGGAAAATTCGTCGTAGATCGTAGATCAATTTCTCGAATTCTCGCGAAAGTCTCGTGCCTCCGCGTTTTCGATGCCCGCCGCGGCAAGCGGATAACTTTGTGAAGCTCGAGCGTAATTCGCCTCGGCGCGGTGCACGAATTTCTCCGAATTCCTCTGAATTTCGTTTGCAGCCGTTCGAAATCGATGGAAGCGACGCGACGCGAGGCGAGGCGACTCGACGCGGCCTGCAAAATCACCGCGTCCCGATTTTCCCAGCATCGCCTTGGTGCATGTGTACACCCGTAAATTCGGTCGATCGATTCCTCGAGGGGAATAAACAGGATTTCGCGGAGGACAGGCCGCGCGATGAAAAATAACCCCGGATCGTTTTTGGCAAAGCTGGTCGATTTATCCCGGTCCTGGTGCGCGGCTATCCTTGACAACGTCGTTCTACGGACGTTTTAACGGCGACCACGTCGACGTGGTTTCGACGAGTTCCGTGGCAAGGGTAGCGGAAAGGCGCCGCACTCGACGTCTGAATAGCCGTCGCGCGAACCTTACGATCCTTCGGCCAAATAATAAAATCCACTTCTTGACAATGTCGTTTCGTCGTAACCGTTTAACCCTTTATGGTCATCGCCAGTTCACTCGACGTCGCGAAATGATTCTACAGTAAGCGAGACGTGGAACTTCGAAAATGATGTTGTTTGTTTTTTTAAGACATTGTTGTAAATTGACACTTACAAATAATTTTTAACCTTTTGCACTCTTTGAGGCGACTAAGAAGCGATATTTACCATTAGAGGCAATTCTAAGGATATTTTCCAAGACAGCAGGTCTATGGACCTCCGTTCAGAGATCTCAGCAGTGAAATAGTTTGAAAGAAGCAACTTTTGATAAAAATATTAGTTTCAAAAAATTACATTAATTTTTGCTACTTCCTTATAAAGGGCCTTCGAGTGCAAAGGATTAACACTTCGTTGGATCCCAGATGATGAGAATCAGTGTAACTCGTCGTAGAACTTCGAAAATGATACACTTATATTTAAACCTGATACGTTATTTGTTTTTTTAAGACATTGTTGACGGTATACTGTGAAATGGATCGAAACTGAAAAATGATAAATTGTGTAGTTTTTAAGAAATAATTTTTAACACTTTGTTCGATAATAGAGGTGAGATGAGAATTAGCGTAACTCGTCACCGGCAGTTGAAAAAGGAACGATGACAATTCGCGTCTCCGGTCAACAATATGTTAAAGTATAAAAAGCAAGAAAACGTGACAATTCATTTTACGTGACGCGCACAGAAGGCGCTTTTGACAAGTTAGCTCTCCAGTTAGAAGATTAAATACAGCTTCCTTGCTTTAGTAAAAAATTCCCCTTACTCTTCTCTGTCTTCGAGAAATAATTTGCTTACAATGTTTCTCTCATGCTCTTCGCATTAACCCTGTAACCTACAACAACGCGTCGGAGTCGTGACAGAGATTCTGGTTAATATGTGAGAAAAACAGCTATGTCAGTAAGAAAAATTCGTTTTAATCCCAACTTTCGTTTCAGTTTACGAAACTAAGGAGATTCTGGTCAATGTGTGATGAAAATAGTTATATTAATAAGAACGATTCATTTCAACCCCAACTTTCGTTTCAATTTACGAAACTAAGGAGATTCTGGTCAATATGTGACAGAAATAGTTATAAATTATCAAGAATTTCTAACACAGAGGATCGCAAAATGAAATTAATCTCTAACAGATTAGCTTCTGTTACCAGAAACAGTGCTGAACCAGTAAATGGCTGAAACACTGATGAAGGTATAGTCGGAGAAAGAAATCATAAGTGAAGAGATTAATTGAAATATCGATCTGTTCAATTACTCTTTAATAATTCGCAATATTGCCAATGGAGAAATATTTTTAATAATTTTGTTCTTATTGTTAGTAACATTAACCATTTCACTTATGACAACGTGTCAGACTCGTAGCAGAGATTCTGGACAATATGTGAGAAAAATTCGTTTGAATTTCTAACACAGAGGATCGCAAAATAAAATTAATCTCTAACAGATTAGCTCCTGTTACCGGAAACAGTGCTGAACCAGTAAATGGCTGAAACACTTCGATGAAGGTATAGTCGGAGAAAGAAATCATAGGTTAAAGGGTTAATTTACCAGCAGAACCTGTAACTCTAACTTCCCTAATTCCACCTAAATATCGAAGTAGAAGGTTCTCTGGATCTTTCCTACCGTTAGATCGGTAATAGGGTTATTATTATTATTACTACAAATATGGTATCGACGAGGACGAGGAGGAGAAAGGACAGTCGGTAGGGCGAAAGGGTGGAGGATCAGTCGGCGAAAGCTTCTTGAGCCGGGTTGGAATATAGGTCAGAGTGGAGTCGGATCGATAGGCGATCCAGTGGCTGCACGGTGCACGGTAACTGCATTATCGACGATTACCGAAAGAAGATCCCGACTGGAAAGCACCGCGTACCCCTAGCATTCTACTCGCGGTTCGACCTCCTCGGGGATAATGCTTATTGGAAGTGGATAATGGTAATAATGGTAACCGTGCCGACAGCGACAATGCGGTTGCCCTGACGAATTTCCGTGGATAGTGGCTGCCGATAGGGGGACGGCCAAGTCGATCGTGCTAATATACGGCGCCCTGTGAGCTGCTCAACGTTACCGAATCTCTGCATAGGTATAGTCGGAGGAAGAAATATTGTGTGGTGGGGAATTCATGCGTTTAACGCTTTTGTCTATTTCGTGTGCCAAAAATGATCCATTTTATGTTTCTTAATTATTTCTTAGGCGTACAGAAATAAGTTTCCCATTTTGCAATAGAATAGAAAGGATAGCGCAATGGGAAAAGTGAAAGATGTGCCAAAACTGATCGATTTTAATTTTTTGAATTATTTCCTAGGCGTATGGAAATAAGTTTCTCGTTTATTTATAACGCTGACTCACATTTCTGCAATAGAATAGAAAGGATAGCGCAGTGTCCTTAAAATTGCACTTTTTGGAGTTAAAGGGTTAGGCAGCGATGCACAAGGTCGAATGCGGCAGTTTTCGTTTTTCTATCGGGACTAAATCAAAGCTAAGGCATACTTCGTGCAGCTCTGCCTGAAGTTTAGGGTTCCTGTCTTCTCAGGTTTCTGTCGATTCGCTTGTCGATATGCTCGAACATGTAAATTTTGACGCCCGAGCAAATTTACGACCTCGATACATTTCTTCCGTCGACTATACTTCTTTTATTCGACCGTCCAAGCAGATGGGAGCATGATTCAAGCTTTTACAGAATATACAGGGTGTATGAAGAAATTTAATGAAGAATATTTATTAACTAAGATTTGTCTGTACTAAGTGAACAATATGTGACAGTAATAAAAATTTCAAAAATAGTTTCTTTTCGTAGTGAATCCAAAATCACCTTGAATTTTTTTAAATGGTGTTGTACAATTAATATTTCCTATAGTACAATAAAAAACAAATTATACAGTTCAATTTAAAAAACTCAGTGACCTTGGATTCATAAAGCAAATATTTTCGAAATTTTGATCGTCGTATGTTGCCCATTCGATACAGATAAACTTCGATTAATCCCTATGTTTTAATTGCATTGTTGCGAATGAACTGCGAGTGAACACCCCGTACGCGTTACGTCGGAAAGCTTAGCGGCTTTGTGATTGATAACTCGATCGCGTGTACGAATATTGAAAACAAATTGGAAAATACGTATTTTCCAGTGTATTTAAAGTGTGTCCCCTCGTCGAATTACGCGTTAGAAATTGAAGAATTAAAGGCTGAACGTAGAATGAAATTAGTATCGTATTTGTTCCGCCCGGGCAGAAAGTCGCACACGTTCGAGTTTTCTGTCAGTTCTTTTCGAAATTCGTTCGTTCGACCGTGAGCCGCAATAATTTCCCTGCCACTGGCAATTCACGCGTCAGCAGCCGGTTGTGTTCCATTTTCCAGAATTATATTGTATTTTCAGGGAACTGGATACGCGGCGAGTAATATTTTACTTCCTCCCGGGTCGGATCTATCGTATTTTTCCATTGAAATTTACGCCCCCTGTGCAATTTCAATCAGCAGCCAAACCGTTCATCGGTAGAACAACCTTCGCGATTTGTTACCGTTCTCTCATCGCCGAACTTTCGCCGATCGTCAGCGCAAAATTACGAACTTGGAATTCCAGAATTTCCAAGGTTTCGTCAAATTTCAACGTGGAATATTCCAGATTGAAACATTCCACAGTTGGAAAAAATCATCGTATTAACGTTCGGCTGAAATTCGGCTGAGAGCAAAATTCGCTTCCGATAGCGAATCGATAGGCGATGTACGCGGGAAACGGACGGCTATAGGCAGGAAAGTTTGATTTACAAGCGATGCCGCGGCTATCTTTCATTCCTCCGCTTGGACCTTCACCAGAATCAGACGCGGCAGATCGCTTATCGGCCGCAATTTCCAAGAATATAAAACCAAAGGGAATCGGTTTATCGTCAGAAGTCGTTTGTCATTCTGAAAGTCTTATATTCCCCTTCCTGTTGCTCTCTGAACTTGTAACTTCAACAAGCAGTCTATGTGACAACTTCAACCCTTTCGTTACTATCGGTGCCTGTGGGCGTTTTCAGAACTTTGGAACCTTCTGGTGCACTTCTTAATTTTATCCCTTGCGTACTTTCGTCTTAATCTAGTCCTTAATTTTATCTCTTGCGTACCTCCACCTTAATTCAACCCTTCGACGGCTCATCCCGAGAGAGACTCTGGCAGTGCGTTAAATAACGAACAGTTTAACAGAAGAGAGACTGTTAGGAAGAAAGTTAGAAAGGGACGAGGTATTATTATCAGGACTGTGACGTAAGGTTGTGTACATTGTGCTTTAAAAATAGTCACACATAAAAATATGAACTTCATTCACTCTGATTCGTAATTATGTTAGACTGTCAAAGGGTTAATCAGCCGAATTTGAAAATATCAAATTTTTGCAGGCATGATTAAACATTTATTATCCGACACTCGCACAGGAAGGGGTTTAAAGAACTTTAACACTAGAACTACCAAACCCGTCAAAATGGCGAATTTCAGATTTCTTACTTTAAATTAGAGAAATGATTAAGACTCTTCTGTTCAAGTGTATAGTGACTTTTGGTCAAATAAAGAAACAATTATATACCCCAATTTCGAAGTTTTTTATCGTCTTATCTAAATATACCAGAAGGGTTATTAATAGAAAATTTGAAAGCAGAAAAGTACACAGAATGACAAGCACAATATATAAACAACCCGAAAATATAGTACTCGATATAATATTTGGTGAATAAAATAATTGCCTATTGTTACGGAACGGGCCGTAACGGTTGAGATCGCCTTCGTTTCGGTTTTGTTATGTGGGTGAATAACACGTGGTTGAAAGTTTAATACGAATATATTTGACGATAACAATTGCACAATAACGATAAAGACACATAAAAAGGAATAATAATAACCTGATCAATGCTCTCTTATTCTTTCTCTCTTATACGCTCTCGCTCTCTTTGTTTTCCCACGACCGTTTCCCCAATCTCGAGTCGATTCGAGTATCAGCCATAGATCATGTCTATCGTTCACACAAATTCCAAAAAAACACACGACATTCACGCCATCACTCGCAACATATTATTAAAACCAAATCCACAGGCGTGGATTAACCAATCAGGTAATTTCTTTCTGAGTCGCTGCGTGTCCCTTGCGCCCTTGGCGCGCTTTTTCGGGGACCGCAGTGCGACTTGGCGGGGAAGGTTTTTCCCGTGACGTCATTTGGCGACACAGCTGAGTTTCCTCCAGGTCAGGTACTCGTGACCTGCCGGTCCGGGCCTCGTACGGCGGACCTTTCGGAGACCCTTGGTTTACGATGCGGCAATTTGCTATTGAGGCCGTCGGAGAAAGCTTCTACGCGGACATGCATTGTCCAATTTCTAGAAATTAAATAAGCTAAAAACGGTTTCCTCAAAAATAGCTTTTCAAATAAACCGTGCTGGTAGTCTGCTCGCCAAATGTTCTTCGCTGTAGCTCGAAAAAAAGAAATTCACGTGAAAAACAACCCATCTTCCCCACTATAATAAGATCCTACGAATCGCCTAGATTACTTTTTCATAAATACCGACCGATAGTGACAAACGCTAAAAAAAAGAAAAGAAGAAAGAAGTGGAGAATCGATAAAAGCATTATCAACGTTCCCGCAATTAATCATTCTCGAAGCAGGTTCGACTAATTCCCCCCATAAAACGTCCAGTCGCTTCTTCCCTCCTTCGCGATCTTCCTCGAATTTATTCCGTTCCATAGAACCGTTTGAAACCGTACGACGCGCGTAGTTATCATTACACGGTGGATGGCCGCGGTAACGAGCGCCACGCCGCTGCAAAATGAACGACACGCGAAACGTTAATTAATTCACGAGCCCGCCGAGGCTTTTCTCCTCTTACATTGCAAAAGCTTCGTCGATAAGCCTCTCTTCGACTTCTTCTTTCGCCTAAGCGCACTCCGTTCGAACGTTCCCGCGTTGCTTTTCCGCGAGGCGAAGTTTCGTGCACGCCACGTAACTTGCCGCTGAAACGCGATCGTTACGGTGTCCTCCGTGAAATTTTATCGACGCGCCACCAGCGTTCACCTGGAAACGCTGAAATTTCGATTCACGCCGCGTTAACGCCGAGCGTTTCGCGCGCCATGCTTCCGGCCTGCGACGCGTGCGCGCGTGCAAGATTTACGCGAGCGCAGCCGTCGGGCACACTTGTGAAAAATCTGTCTACCATGTGGCAGTTATTGCACTACGGGGAATACAGGTTGTTCGTTTTTGTTTGGTAGAGCGCGGGAGAGATTTCGTTTCAACGCCGCGCCGCGTGAAACTTTTCACCTGTGAAATGGAAAGTCTCCGCGACGTTTCAACGAAACAGCAGAGATCGATCCTTTTCGAAGGTCTGTGTTGGATTAATGGTTAGGAGAAATGAGCGAGTGTGCGTTGTGTGGTAATAGGAAAAATTATTAACATACCGAGAGAGGTTCATGTAGACTTTTTCGTATCGCCTCAAATTTCTTCCGCGAGACGAGGGAAGTGAGTAGGATTTTTTTAAAGAAGGAAGAAGATCCTGGACGCAGCTTTCTTATGGTCTAGGTTGGAGAAGCGTTGGCTAAGGGCGAAAGTGATCCTGTACGGTCCGAAAAGCAGTTTTCGGTGGTGTTAGTACAACACTCGTTGCTAGCTCAAGGGTTTCTGGCTTTTTGGATTTTTTTTTCTCCTTCTTCAACCTGGAATTTTGTAGAGCGTCCTGGAGTGAGTTCTTCTTATGCTCTGAAACAATGTAATGGACGTTAGATAGCTTGGAGATGGAGAATTGGTGTAAAAACCATGGGCTTATACGTCGACGGAAATTTTCAAAAATCTGCAAAGCGAAAGAAGGCGACTAGGAGTGGGGGATGAGGAGAAGGATTTCTGGCTTTCCGGTCAAAAGGGCGGCTTATTTGTACGCTTTTCCGCGGCTTGGGCCGCCCAATCAGTGTACCCTATTTTACAAAAATGAGTGCGCTATGAAACATATACACTACCGGCCAAAAGTTTGCAATCACTTCCCACTTTTCATCGATATTAAATCTGCTGCTAATTTTTTATAGATTTCAAGTTTATCTCAATTCTACTTTTATCAATTTATCTCGTATCAATTGATTCGAATGATAAAAAGTTCTCAAAGTCGCTGATTTTTTTCTGGAAATTTTTGTGTAAATTGCAATGCTCAGTGATTCCACACTTTTGGCCGGTAGTGTATAGAAGAATGACATAGTGACCGTCTGTTTATACATTCCCTTTCTTCGCTTCTTCTGTCGTTGCATAGCAAAGTGCCTAATTAAGAAATAGCACATATGTTAATTTATTGATTAAATTCACGTATAAAATTGACCAGGTTTTTTCGAATTTTCAAAGATAAATTTGAAACGAGGAATAAACTTTCCCAGTCTGTCTTTAATATACTTAGAGCTGGAAGTATCGATAATGTGGATTTCTCATGTGAAGGACTCGCAAACAGGCAGACAAAGGCAGTCACGGGGCAATTAATGGAGCGAGAGAATGGGTTGGAAGGAAGACTAGCCACGAGTCGGGTTTCGCGTGTCGCGAAACACTGTGCATTCTCAATTAAGAGCAAACGTAAATCTCGTAATGTCTGCCGGTTGCTGGAAAGAGACACCCGTTTCCGTTCGAACGTCAACTTAATATCGTGTTTAGTCGCGGGTTGAATGCCGATGTCTGCGTCATGCAATTGTTCGCCTGCAGGAGCAGTCGCATGATTGAACCGTGTCTAGATTGCGCGAGCGCAAGTTTGATCAATGAGAACGAAGCCGTGCTTGCTCACTTCCGGTTTCTATATCCGCGCCTCTTACATTTATATTTTTCTCTGGATATATCATCCCCTATCAAATGTCAGCTATATCCTCCTTTCTTTTTTGCACATGACTATAACCGGTTTGAGAGGTCATTCATACGGCTGATTATGGCAGGGAGGAAAGAAATACAGAGAAAATTTTGGACTTCCTAATGAACTTACTTTTCTTTAGTAGGGTCATTTTTATAGAAGATGTGCTCTCTTTTTTAAATACGAAGGACAGTTAAGGCTTCTTTTCTGCCATTGAGTAGGAGGGAGGTCAACTTAACCTTAAAATCAAGGTAGTAGAGGTAGAAGATAGATCGAGATGCTACAGAAAAAACTTTCGAAAACAATTCTACAATTACTCTCAACTTTGAACTTGTATATATAGAAACAGGAGCCTTAGCGAGCACTAGCGAGAAAGATTGTTGCCTACTCCGTCCCTCTGGTGGTGAAGCATAGAAACTCCACAGATCTCTTACACTTCCTTGTCTCACACGAACCAGTACTTCCTCCACTTATCAACACGCCTACGCTCCTCCTCCCTAATCAACCTTCCTTTCCCATTACAATCAAACTACCCGAACAGAAACCCACGAACGTACGTGGTACATGAATACATCGTCTGAAACGATGATCTACGCGTTGTCCACGTACCTACAGCCGCGTATAGCAGTTAATCTCGCTTAGGTAGGTTAACTTTGTTCTCCGGCAGCGATGAGCAGGCAGAGACCGGTGGAAGAATGGCGACATCGGCTATGACGACGAAGAGACGGAGGAGGTGGACGTTCCCTCGTGGAGCGGGTGGCGCGCACCGGTGCGGTTGATCGTGTTCCGTGCAGGAGCGCGGAAAGAATATCGAGCCGGTGGTGGTTACTGCACGAGGGTGGCTCGAAGAAGAGAGAGGGTGAAAGAGAGCAGAAAGTCGGTGGTGGGCTGGGTTGTCGCGCGCGCTGCTTGCGAAACCAACAGAGGCACACAGCTTCGCGAACGATGCGACGACACGCGTCTTCGTAAACCAACTTCTTCTCTCTCGTCGACACTGCTTCGACGAGCATTCTCTCTCTCTCTCCCTTCGTCCCCGAGTAAAGCTCCTGCGAGTTGCTTTCGCGAGTGTGTTCCTTTCTACTTTCTTTCGTCGCTCGACTAGCATTTCCCGCGCTTTTTCCACCGTTCCGTGGCTCGATCGAAACGGGCGCCAGTTCTCTTCTCCTTCTCCCTCGCTGGAGTTGTTAACGCGGGGCTTGTTCGATACTCGACGATAAGGCGCGTTCATTAAAACATCGCGGTAATTGATCAGCGGCCCTCGAAGCTGCGGTCGTCGAGTTTGCGAGTGTTCGTACCGAGCCGCCCTCCCTCGTTCTCTCTCCGCCCCCTGCTGTTGTCTCGAACGCTCGGAGGGAGGGACAAGCCAGTGAGTGTTTCGCGGATCTCGCTGAAGGATGCAACGCGATCGCGCCGTGGAACCAGTGCCCTGGATACCGTGAATTTTAACCGAGAATTCCTCGTGACCGATATTTTCATTCAACTCCCGCCGTATTTCTTCGATCGAACGTACATACACGTACACGTACAACAGTGAGCTGACGAAAGAGAGAAAAAATTGGTATTTTCATTGAAACGTAGGAGAAATTTGAATATTCTCGTTGTAACGGTATAACGTTTAAACGGTGGGTTCTATATCGTGGAATGACAGATCGAGAAGCCTGATAGCGTGTCTTCGGGACGTCTGTTGGTGGTTCGTCAACGTCGCGTCTAATGATGCCTCGAATTCGTCAGATTCGGGATCCCCGCGCTGTCACCTGGCAATCACCGATATCGAGGCGATACATCGTACCGATATCGTCGTTGCCCCGAACTTTGACCTTCCTACGATCGATCGTAATCGTCCGTCTGATAATTAATCATTTTCTTTCATCCACGCCGTCCTGTCTACTTTGCATCTTCTTCCACGATTTATGCGACACGTTCAACCTTGCTTTCCCGTGAAAAACCGCGAAGCGTGGAGTACTCGTTCTTGCGAAAAAGTTTGAAATATCCCGAGGAATAATCGATCAATCGCGATCCTCCCAACTATTTCTGCGCCACGTCGACTGGCAAATATTTGAGAGACCAACAGGCCAATTAATCATCTTTTTCTCCTCTCATCCGCGACCTTCGTTTGCAGAATTCGGTGAATTTAAAGGACCGCCGGGGGAGAACGCGCGAAACTTTACCAGGGATAGTTAGAGGGTGCTAGTTGGATTATACGAATGTGTCATTCTCCGAACGGTTTATGACCCGAGTCTCTAACCATTTCGATCG